>NW_027263401.1:25000-63512 GCF_902827115.2 Pseudochaenichthys georgianus
TTATACACACACACTCGTACCGCCTGCAGAGAGACGTGGTGTTATACTCTGACACACACACACACTCGTACCGCCTGCAGAGACGTGATATTTAACAAACTGAACCCTAAATACTTCCCGCCTGAGACAGACGACATGGACGCGTTATTTCAGATCGTTGACCACAAGGAGAAGCACTCACAGTTTCATGTGGTCCACTTTGAAGCCGGTGAGGTCTGGGAGGTTTTCGTCCTCTTCCTCTTCCGCCTCCTCTTCCTCCTCCTCCACCGCCACAGGGGGCGCTGCAGGGAGAACCAGCACAGGCTCTGCAGAGAGACAACAACATCTCAGTCAGAGCGATCAACAGAGAGGCGAAGTCCCAAGACCCATTGCTGGCATGATAACAGCCTGGCACTGAGCACACGGGCATCTTGTTAAGTTATCTGATCTTAGCCAGCGCCGTATAGATAGATTATATCTATATGGCGCTGATCTTAGCCATCTCTCAGTGGAGGAAAACAATTGTGACATCACTTACGCAACTCTGGGATTTGTAGTCTTTCTAGTTGCGTATTTTTCATAGTCTTATATTTCAACAGTTTTACGACAAACTGTGACTTTTGATTGACAAACATCACATGTGTAACTCATGGCACGATTCAAACGGGATCGAAAGATACGTTCTCTCTCTCCAACATGATTTTTCCGAAATAAGGTCCCATGGACCGGAAGTAGATGGGCGGGACTTCGCCTCTCTATGGAGCGCAATATCACACATTTTACATTTGTCTCAGTTAGTGTTAATTTCGTCAGCTATTTTTTATTTAGTTTTAGTTCTGCGTTAAATTTCCTTTTTAGTTTTAGTCATATTTAATCACCCTCATCCTGTTTTTATTTAGTCAAGTTTTAGTCGACTAAAAGTCTGAGCATTTTAGTCAAAGAAAACTAACTATTTTAGTCTACTTTTTGTCAATGAGTTTTTCATTAGTCATCAGATTATAGAACATTTCAGTCAAACTAGCCAAAACCAATAATTTGTCATTTTAGTCAAACTTATTTCACAATAGGATTATATCTCGTCCTTATTTGATGAAAAACTCAGGTTGAATGATTGAGCAGCTCTTCAGAGAGTATCTGGTTGGTGGTGTTTGTACCAGCTGTGTTTTGGCCACATTACTTCCCTTCTGATGAAACAATGCATTCGCTTTTTTTCTCCGCCTCATTGTAGCGAAAAAGGGCCCAAATATCACATCGTTTCTTTCTCCCAAGCAGTGGTGGCTTTAGACTTTTTCGTTGTCAGTAATTTTGACGGACAGGATCGTAACATTTCCGTCATAATCCATTATTACCCGTCGAGTGCACAATTTATCACTCACTCGCGCTGAACTGTTGTTACCATTTTATTTTCTGTTGAATGAGGTTAGTTAGACCCGCAGCACAGACACACAGCTGCTGCCCAGCCGGAGACACACAGCTGCTGCCCAGCCGCAGCACGGACACAGCTGCTGCCCAGCCGCAGCACAGACACACAGCTGCTGCCCAGCCGCAGCTCAGACACACAGCTGCTGCCCAGCCGCAGCGCAGACACACAGCTGCTGCCCAGCCGCAGCACAGACACACAGCTGCTGCCCAGCCGCAGCACACACAGCTGCTGCCCAGCCGCAGCACCGGAAATGTAACTGCTGGGAGAAAAACTGACTATCAGAGATGTAACGTTATCTTTGATAATATTTCGTCTCCTTATTTTTCGTCAACGAAAGTAAAGAGAGATTTTGTCATAGTTTTTATTTAGTAAACTACTTTTTCGTCTCGTCACTTTTCGTCAACGATATTGCATGGCATGATGATTTCGTTACAGTTATTGTTTACTGCCATCGGTGCCGTCTCGTCATAGTCTCGTTTTCGTCATGGAAAAAAAGGTCGTTGACGAACATATTTCGTCATAGTTTTAGTCAACGAAATTAACACTAGTCTCAGTGGACTCAACAGTTTGTAAGGAATACGACCCCCTCTGTCCTTAGACCCTCACATCGGACAAGGAAAAACTCTGCGTAGCCCCCAGTTTGAAAGCCCCCAGCTAGTAGGAGAAATCCGCCAGCTAGTGGGAGAAAGCCCCCAGCGTGTGGGAGAAAGCCCCCAGCGTGTGGGAGAAAGCCCCCAGCGTGTGGGAGAAAGCCCCCAGCGTGTGGGAGAAAGCCCCCAGCGTGTGGGAGAAAGCCCCCAGCGTGTGGGAGAACGCCCCCAGCGTGTGGGAGAAAGCCCCCAGCGTGTGGGAGAAAGCCCCCAGCGTGTGGGAGAAAGCCCCCAGCGTGTGGGAGAAAGCCCCCAGCGTGTGGGAGAAAGCCCCCAGCTTGTGGGAGAAAGCCCCCAGCGTGTGGGAGAAAGCCCCCAGCTTGTGGGAGAAAGCCCCCAGTTGTCTTAATGTACATTATGTTCTTGTACACATCATATTCTATTGACATGTTTAAAGACTTTTTTCACTTGTATTGTATATGCTGCATTGTTGGAGGAGCTCAGGTCAGAAGAATTGCCCTTTCTACTCTGCAGCTGCTGAGCATCCTTTCTACTCTGCAGCTGCTGAGCATCCTTTCTACTCTGCAGCTGCTGAGCATCCTTTCTACTCTGCAGCTGCTGAGCATCCTTTCTACTCTGCAGCTGCTGAGCATCCTTTCTACTCTGCAGCTGCTGAGCATCCTTTCTACTCTGCAGCTGCTGAGCATCCTTTCTACTCTGCAGCTGCTGAGCATCCTTTCTACTCTGCAGCCGCTGATGTTTAACTAATAGTTTGGATTCATAATCTCACTCACCTTTGCTGGTGGGGGGGGCGTCGGGCAGCGAGGGTTTGATGATGCCGTTGGAGATGAGTTTATTGAGCAGGTCGTTCACATCAACCTGACCAAAGTGGTTCTCTGGGGGGGGGGGCCGGGGCTGCAGACACGAAGCAAACAGACACGAGATTAATCAGACGAGGTTATGGGATAAAATCAGTTGAGATAATGTGTTAAAACCAGACTCACTCTGAACGTAAGGCACGGAGTTCTGAGGCAGGAAGGGCTGACCGAGGGCCCCCAGCATCTGGAACACAGGAGACGGTGAGCAGGGAGCACTGCTAACGCTACTGCTAACGCTACTGCTAACGCTACTGCTAACGCTACTGCTAACGCTACTGCTAACGCTAACGCTAACGCTAATGCCAACGCTAATACCAACGCTACTGCTAACGCTACTGCTAACACTAATACCAACGCTACTGCTAACGCTAATGCCAACGCTACTGCTAACGCTAATGCTAACGCTACTGCTAACGCTAATGCTAACGCTACTGCTAGTAACGCTACTGCTAGTAACGCTACTGCTAACGCTACTGCTAGTAACACTAAAACTAATACCATTAATGCTACTGCTACTAATAATACTGTTAACGCTGCAAACGCTGTTACTCCAGCTAATACTACTACATCTTCTAAATGTTCCGAAGGTTGTAAATGTAGTGGGTGTTATTGAATGTGATGTACTGACCGGCTGCTGCATGGCGGGGGCCGCGGGGTTGTAGAAGTTCCCGGGGCCCGGTTGGCTGTAGGCCGGCTGCAGGTTGAAGTTCCCCCCCGGCTGAGGGAAGGCCATGGGGAACTGTTGGGGGTTCATGGGCTGGGGGGCCATGTTGAAGTTCTGCTGAGGGGCCAGGGGTCCGTCGTAAAGGGGCGGCGCCATCGGCCTCATCGGGGGCTGCATGTTGTGCTGGGGGCCGAACCTCATGGGGCCCTCGTAGTGCGGGGGCCCCCCCTGGTGGGGCCCGAGGTCAAATCTGGGGCCCTGTTGCACGGGGGAATCGAACCGCATCGGGCCGTCAAACCTCATCTGGTTGGGGGGGCCGTCGAAGTGCAGGGGCCGCTGCTGGAAGCCCATTGGACCAGGGCAGGGGGGATCGAATCGTCTCATTGGTCCTTCAAAGTGACCGGGGCCGTCAAATCTAGGGGGGCCGTCAAACCTCCCGGGGCCCTGAGGGTGGGGGGGGCCCTCGAAGCCTCTCATTGGCCCGTGAGGAGGGTGGGAGGGGCTATCAAAGTGATGTGGCCCCCCAGCTTCAAACCGGCTTGGTTGATGAGGCCCATCGAAGCGTGGGGGGTCGTCGTACCGCACCCCGCCCTCGAACCATCCCGCCGGGGGCCGGTTTGTGGGAGCTGGGGGCCCTCCGTCGTAGCGTTGTGGTGGGGGGGGGACACCTCCGTCCTGAGGGGGGGTGTGTCCCGGGGAGTCGCTGTGTCGAACGGAGGGCAGCGGGCGGATAGGGGCCTTTAGGATGGATTTAGGAGGGGGCAGGTGAGAGGGGGGGGGCTCCAGGGGACCGTCGTCAGAGTGTTCACTGGTGGGGCTCTCGAAGCGGGGGGCGGGGCTTTCGGGGTCCTTCGGGGGGGAAAGGCGCTCCCGCTCAAACCGGAGCCCCTCAGCAGGGCTCTGGGAGGGTGGGGGGGCCTCGGGGCGGCGGGGGTCGTACCTCCTGGGGGCCTCGTACCCACTCTTCTCCTCACTGAGGCGCTGCCGCTCCGTCAGAGGAGACGTCCACTCTCTCTCAGCTGGGGGGCCACACAGAGTTACTCAATACCATCACGCCTTAGGGCCAGGTCCTTTGATTTGAGGAATCATGCACAATCGTGTGTGTGTGTGTGTGTGTGTGTGTGTGTGTGAGACTCACCGGGCTCCCGGGGGTCTGCTCTCCTCCTGAACCGTAGTCCCGGCAGACTCTTCAGAGTTGGGAATTCCTTCCCGTGATTATACTCCTCGATCATTGGTCCGAGAGGGGGGCGCGGCTCCTCCGCCTCCTTACTCCTCCTCTCTCCTGCTGAGCACATTTAAAAACACGTTGTTTTAGACGTGAACACTCCTGAGTTAGTTTCTGTTCTGCTTGAAAGCCAGTCCCTGCCTCCTGCAAAGTGTTCAGACAAACGCTTCAACTCGTTCCATCTAGAGTCTGTGTTTGAATCTGGATCTGAAGTCGGCGTGACGTTGAAGTCGTGCTGCTGGACTTGCTGTCGCTCCTTTATAGCAGGGGGCGGCAACAGGCGGACCCGGAGCTATAATCAATACATTAATAGGGGATTTTTGGGAGCCTCCCGCTTTTTTTTAAATGCCGATTACTTGTAATTCGTGGAGAACCGAAGAGTTTTCGTTTTGGGGGTGGGGGGGAGGGAGTCAGTCCGACAGACGGACAACTTCTCACTTCAAAAAAGAAGAAATCTAGACCGCAAAAATAATTAAACAAGCGAGTAGCTGTTTTTCCTGGCCAAGGACAGGTTCCTTGAACACAACACGAGCGTAACGTGTCTTCACGTGGTATATGTCTCGTCTGAAAGGAGTGCTGACAGAAAGCACCGGAACGCCGCTCCAGCCCTTCAGATATTGCAGTACCCATAAGGAGCCGTACACATGCGCAGTGTTTGCGTGGCTGTGTCTTTAGTTGTAAGCACAGTGGCGATCTGTTGTTGTTAGCATCTGGTTAGCTAGCTATGCTAACGCATTTAAAGAGCTTTTCTACAACCAGGTGGAAGAGAGCTATCTCCTGAGAGGCTCACATAGCCTCAGCTCAGTGAGGTTAAGGCACACCGATATGATCATTATAGTTATTAATGAGACTAAAAAATCTGCTTACAGTTCTGTTTCATCTGGTGCTGAGAGATGTATCCATAGATAAGTAAGTAAAACTTTATTTATATAGCACCCTTCTCAACACGGATGTACAAAGTGCTTTACAGTACACAGGACACAATTCACAGTACAACTATAAAATGTAGCATAAAACGGCAGCAGGTAATACATAGGATAAAACATATGACAAAACACCCATAATAAAAAAATTTAAAAAAGAAGACAGCCACTAACTCACCTCCTCCGACGACCCAAAGGCCTGTCGGAAGAGGTGGGTCTTTAACCGCCCCTTAAAAATCTCTATTGAGGCCGAGGTTTTTATTATTTGGGGGAGTTTGTTCCAAAGCCTTGGGGCCACCGCCTCAAAGGCACGGGCACCCTTAGTCTTTAGCCTGGTTCGGGGCACGCTTAGGAGGCCTTGCTCAGAGGACCTCAGGGCCCGGGTTGTGATGTGCGGGTGGATCAGGTCATTGATGTAGGCTGGGGCTTGGCCGTGGACAGCTCTATATGTGAAGACCAGTACTTTGAATTGGGTTCTGAGATGGACAGGGAGCCAGGCATGTTGTTTTGGACCGAGTCAGTAATCTGGCTGCAGCGTTTTGGACCTGTGGTAACCGGTGTATTGATGTTGTGTTGAGGCAGGAGAACAGAGCATTACAGTAATCAAGCCGGGATGAAATAAAGGCATGGATAGCCATCTCCAGTTCTGCGTTGGATAGAACCCCCTGAGCGTGGCAATGTTCCTGAGATGGAAAAAACAGGTACGGGTCAGAAGTGTTATGTGTTTGTCTCGTAGCATTGACTGATTGAAGGTAACACCCAGGTTTTTGATGTTACCACTGAATGAACCCAGGTGGCTTGCTACCTTAGAGGCGATGTTATCAGCCGCCAAGATCAAGACTTCCGTTTTCAATGCATTGAGCTGTAGGAAGTTTCTTGACATCCACTCCTCAATTGCAGACAGACATGTGATGAGGGTGTTTACTTTTTCCATGTTGACAGGTTTGAAGGAGAAGTATATCTGGATATCATCTGCGTAGCGTGATACGAGACACCTTCAGATTGGCTAATTAAGCGGCCCAATGGGAGCATGTACAGGGCAAAGAGAAGGGGGGCTAAAACAGAACCCTGGGCCAGGCCGCAGGAGAGGGGAGTGCTAAGTGATGAGAAATCAGATAGCTTTCAGCATGATCTCCTCATGCTGCTCTCAAAGTGCACCAGATTGATGCTTTCAACTTCAATATGTAATCTTCCCGGGGGAGCATGCCCCCGGACCCCCCTAGAGGAGGTGAGGCCCCCGGACCCCCCTAGAGGAGGTGAGGCCCCCGGACCCCCCTAGAGGAGGTGAGGCCCCGGGCCCCCCTAGAGGAGGTGAGGCCCCCGGACCCCCCTAGAGGAGGTGAGGCCCCCGGACCCCCCTAGAGGAGGTGAGGCCCCGGGCCCCCCTAGAGGAGGTGAGGCCCCCGGACCCCCCTAGAGGAGGTGAGGCCCCCGGACCCCCCTAGAGGAGGTGAGGCCCCCGGACCCCCCTAGAGGAGGTTAGCCCCCCCCCCCAGTTAAATCATGTTCACATGGATAAGATACTAAATACATTTGCACACATCTTGTGTCCATATCTTTCTGTGTTGGTGTTCGTGCCACACCGTGCACGTGCGTGCGTGAGTCATGGTGAGATATCTGGATTGGTTGCTGTTTCTTTGCACAGCATGAAAGAAAGGCGAAATGAATGGGCTGTGATTTTAGTTTTTTAAAGCAGAGGTGGGGTTCAATAATTTGTACGGCCCTCGGAGGATGTTGTACAAATTGAAAGGAGAAAGGTTCTCTCCCCCCCCTGCTGTAAATAATAATAAAACCCCTTGATTTATAACATCTCTGTCTCGTATTGATCTGTGTAGAATAGCAGTTACTTGAAGCATGACAGCGCAGGCCTTTGTCAGACGGTATATTACGCCGTTTCTTTTCTGCTTCCAATAGTTCTCTCTCTCTTTTCACCAGACCTGTGTTGCATCCCTGTAACCCAGTGGTTCCCAAACGGTGTGCGGTGAGGCAAGTCCGGGTGTGCCGTGGGATTTTGTGACAACCATACGTTATTATCGCAATATACAACTACACAGAAATAATTATTTTTTAATTTACTATATCAGTACTTTGTAGGTTTATATGTACGTAATCTGCGCGACTTGCGCGTCCACATCTCCACGCGCAGTGCTGCATAAACATGGCTGAGTCAGCGATAACTCTCGAGGGGTGGAGGTCTGCCCATTACTTTGAGTTCATCCGAAGGATAGACAGGAAGTGACGGTGAGGTGCAAACTGTGTCCGGGCCGGAAGCTGCTATCCACTGCTGTGAACACCACGTCACACACACCTGCAAAGAACACATGCTAAGGTGGAGCTACCGCACACGCTATGTGTTGTTTGTTTATATCACGTAGTTCTTCTTCTCTCTAAAACATTACACATATCCACAGTATTCACTGTATATCTGTTTAGTTCAATGTTAATAGACAATAAATGTTGTTGTTTTTTAATTGTGCTTTCTTTGTTTGATTGGCAGTCCGTTGTTGATGACATGCAGACGTTGATAAAGCTACTTCAATATATATCACACTACTTCATGAAGCAACTTAGACATGTTGATGTTCCGGACCTTTGGGGACATGTTCTCTAACTGGACCTCGTTGAGTTTTAGTGGGATACCCTTGGTCTCGAGCATCACGTTGGCATTTTGCTGCTGGACATTAGAGTTATGATTCGAACATTATAAAAGTAGACATGTGGAGTTTACAAAACGTGCATTTATCAAACGGCTTTGTTTTCCAGACCTTAATTCGAGCTATTTTCCTAAACCCTCCAGAGAAATCCCTTTCTCTGGAGGGAACAGCAGACACACGGCATCACGGCACCCTCTACTGTTATTGGGTTTCCTCTCTGTTGGTCATGTGACCCGTCTCCCCTCTCTGTTGGTCATGTGACCTGTGGAGAAACCCCTTTGTTTTTGTGGCGGGAACAGCAGCTTACAAAGAGTGGAACTACAGAGAAACCTCATCCCTGCACCGCTCTATAAACCGTCTTCCCCATCTGTCCGGTCTAATGGTAACCATGGTAACCCTGGTCCCCCCTCTCACTCACCTGGTCTGTCTCGGGGCCCCCGGCTGTATTTCCCTGGCGGATCCGCCTCCCCCTCTCCCTCTCCCTCCTCTGGACTCTCGTCTCCCTCCCACTCCTCTCCGGCCGCCCTCCGGTTCACCTGCGTCTTCCTCAGCTTCAACTTGTGTTCGTAGTACGACAGCTCGGCAGCGTCCATGGAGGCGGGTGGGGGTCGCGGGCCCCCGGAGGCGGGAGGGGGTCTGGGTGCCCCGGAGGCGAGGGGGGGTCTGGGTGCCCCGGAGGTGAGGGGGGGTCTGGGGAGACCACTGAGGGGATCCCAGCTGTCGGGGCGCTGCTTCTCCTCCTGGTACTGGAAGAAGTGCTTGATCTGGTGGGCCATGTTCAGGAAGTCCTCCTGAGAAATCTCTCCGCTCTCCAGACGCTTACTGGCCTGCGGGGGGGGGGGGGGGGGGGAGACATACTATATTAATGCCTCACAGGGAAATGTCTTTCTCCACTCTGTTGTGATTACACACACAGAGGGTACACACACACACACACACACACACACAGAGGGTATACACACACAGAGGGTATACACACACACAGAGGGTATACACACACACACGATATACACACAGGATATACACACACACAGAGGGTATACACACTAGGGGTGCAACAACTAATCGACTTAATCGATTAAAATCGATTACCAAATTAGTTGGCAACTAATTCAGTCGTCGATTCGTTGGTGACGTCATCACATGTGTTCTACACCCCGTTAAGCTCCAACGTTATCGCTCTTTTTTATCGGTACAGGAAACATTTAAAACATATGTCATGTGTATTATTGCTACATAAACATTATATCGCAGTCTTAGTGTCACCAACTCCGTTTCTAATATGCAATATGACTACAAAATGCGTCTATAATGTATTTTCGATCTTCCCAATTCAGACGAGCGATCTCTCCCCCGCCTGCTTGCGAGGGGGCGGGGCAGTTTACACACACACACGCAGCTGCTACATGCAGCAACACACACACACACGGAGGAGATGGCGGAGAGAACGCGCTCCGAGCTGTGGTTAAACTATAGCCGTCTCGATGTGGACAATACTCGTTACCAAAAGTGCAATAAGAGTTTAGCATGTAAGGGCGGTAACACGAGCAGTTTGTCTAAACATTTATCAAAAGTGCTCCACACTCAGACGGAGGAATGCACCGCGTTGGACTGTCTCTCCAGCAGCTCTGTAGCCCCGTCCACGAGGAACGGTTCCACGTCAGGTGTTCTGTATGCTCGCAGCAACACACGGAGCTAACTCAATGATACAAACATGGGTTAATGATTAGAGGAAACTGAGTTATTTAGTTTGTTAAAGTTTCAGCTATTCTGTTTACAGTTCTGTCATCACATTATTTAATACGATTTGTTAAAACATTGTTGTTTCTTTTGATGTGAAATATTATGCATTTAATTAAAATAAAAAGCGATGTTAGTTTTGTTCACAATTTGTTTAGTTAGTTTACCTTATTTCTTATCAAAAGAACCGTTAATACTATCGTTAAAAGTACCGGATCGATAAGCAGTATCGATATAAGTAGTAGTACAGTTAAAACCTTAACGATCCGAATAATCGATTAATCGTTTCATTAATCGATTATCAAATTAGTCGTTTGTTGCAGCCCTAATACACAGGTATCTTTATAGAAATAAATTAAAAACAATTGCGATTAAATCCCCCCCCCCATGAGATCTACCGCATTGACCCCGATTACAAGACGACCCCTCGTATTGGGGGCGATACGGTAAAGAAGCGTTCACGTTGTCGAGGGCGGGGGTGTTTGGGACTCACCCTCCTGAGCAGGTCCTTCTTGGAGACGGAGTTTAGGACCTCGGGGATCTGCATGTTGGCGTCAACACTGAGGCGATGCTTTGCGGTGCGAGGCGTCTGGGGGCGGGTGGGGGTGCTGTAGGGTTTGTGACGGGGGGTAGCCGGCTTCAGGTGGGGGTCCTCAGGCTTCGGGCTGAGAGGAAACACGGAGGGGGGTCAATAAGGAACATCAACAACACAGTTCCATCACAGACTGTTCCACACCTGAACTTTGCAACTCACTCATTATTTATCTCACATCACAGACTCGCCCAATTATCGGTTTTATTGTGTTTCATAAATAATAATAAAGTTCCATCTCATTGAATCTTATATCTGTGCCAGACTGGAGTTATAAATAAAGTTTTGAATGAAGTGCTGACTCACTGCTTGTTCTCCTCCCAGCCGCTCCTCCAGCGGTGGGGGGGGGCCGGGCCGTCCTTGCCCTCCTTGGCCCCGTCGTGGCCTCGGGGGGGGTGGGGGGGGTGCAGGGGGTCCTCCACCGGCCTCTTGGACCTCCGGCTCTCCGATTGGCTCTTCTTCTTGCCGTGTTCTGGTTCGCGTCGGGGGGGTTTCCCTGGTTTGTGCGAGGGGGGGGGCGGGGACAGGGAGCTGCTCCGCGTCCGGCGGCGCTCCTTCCTCTTCGGGGGCGAGACGGGGGGCGAGCGGGAACGCTTCCTGGCGTGGGTGCGAGCGTTGCCTCCTGCTTTGAACTCCATCTTCTCCTCTTCGTGTTTCGATCCGTTCAGAAGCTTCCCTTTGTTGCCGCCCCCTCTCAAAGGCTCCTCCTTCTTCTTCTTAGGCTCCTCCTCCTTTATGGCCCCACCTCCCCTCTTCTTCAAACGGGGGTCCTTTTTGGTCTCGTTTTCCGCCGGTTTCGGTTTCATCTGGACGCTTTTCGTGATGGGAGTGGTGGTGGTGGTGGTGGGGGGGGGTTTTGGCGCCTCTTTGCGGGGGGTCCGGGGCTTCTCGGGTCGTGGGGGTTTCTCCGGTGTCACAGCAGCACTTCCTGTGTGGGCGTGGCCTTCTTTCTTCCCGGTGGGGGTTCCGGCGGCTCGGTTTATACGGGGGTCCCTGGTGGGGGGTTTGGGGTCGGGCTGAGGGGGGGGCAGCCAGGGACGGACCCCCGGAGCAGCTGGAGGGCCGGGTTTCACCGGGACTGCAGGGGGCATCACAAACCCCCCCATCTGAAGACACAACAGAAAGGAGTTAGACAACAACAACAACAACAACAGAGAGGAGTTAGACAACAACAACAACAGAGAGGAGTTAGACAACAACAGAGAGGAGTTAGACAACAACAACAACAACAGAGAGGAGTTAGACAACAACAACAACAACAACAGAGAGGAGTTAGACAACAACAACAACAGAGAGGAGTTAGACAACAACAGAGAGGAGTTAGACAACAACAACAACAGAGAGGAGTTAGACAACAACAACAACAGAGAGGAGTTAGACAACAACAACAGAAAGGACAGATATACCCCTTTCACACCAAGGCTTCTCCCGTTCTAGCTCCATGCTAGAGCTTTTCAGGTTCAGAACCGGTTCAGCTCCCGCTCTGTTCACACCGCTCAGAGCCCGACTGGACGTAACCGTTTGCGTGCCTGCTTCATAAAGCCAAACCGCGCGGAAACCCCTCACATCGACAACAACAACAATGTCCGATTGTATTGAAGCGCTACTCGTTTTGCTCTGTCGAAACGAAATGGAACGACTTTACTTCCAACTTTACAGTCGTTACATGCTACATTCAAAAGTTCTTTACAATCATCATCAACGACGATTCCGTAGGAGAAAGAAGGTAAATATACGTCCTATTCGATGGCGTTGGAGCTAGCTGTTGTTAGCCTGTGCATGCGCCAAGCTCAACGTACCCAGCTTCGCAGCATTCATTACTTTGGTATAACATTACAACTGATGCCTCCGACGTAAGCGGGACGTAAGCGGTGCTTGATTTCTAGACCGACAACTTTTTGGTGCTTGAAACGAAGCGGATTCCGGAGCTTAGAGGCGGCTCCGCTGCGGTGTGAACATGAAAAACCGGTGCTTTTCAAGCTCCGAACCGGCCCTGGAACCGCGTTGGTGTGAAAGGGGCATTTGACACAACAGAGCGGACTTAGGAGACCTTTAAATCACTGGAAACTTGTGGGACCAAAAATAGCTTTGGGTCCGTATTGAACGCACCGTAAGTATCATAAACAAGAGCTTATTTTCTGACACCTGATGCCTTCAGGGACCAACAGAGGAATGGGAAATGACACGTGTTCCTACCAGCTGGGCTTTGGTCTGCTCCAGCTCCAGCTCGATCTTCTTCTGCTGAAGCTCCAGCAGCTGCTTCTGTTTGGCCAGAAGCTGCTGACGAATCAGAGACTCCTGCGTCAGGCTGGAGGAGAGGACGGGGGTCACCAGAGCAGGGGGCGGGGCATGAGGAGCAGGGGGCGTGGCCTGAAGAGGAGAGGGCGCAGCCTGAAGAGCAGGAGGTTTAGAGGGAGTCGGCTGGGGAGAGAGTGCATCATCAGACTGGAGAGAAAGAGAGAGTGAGGAGAGAGAGTGAGGAGAGTGGATGCAGAATGTCGGATGTTCACCTGGTGTTAGTTTCCGTTGTGTTCACTCAATGTGCAGTTTAGTAGCGGTCAGACTATACAACCAGCACAGCCCCCAGTTCCCCCCCTACCCCCCCCCCCACCACCAGAGGTAGACATTAAGGGTAAACTGCCACTGGCCCTCTGGGCAGGTGGACTTGTGTTATCACTGGCCCCACCATTGTAACCTCCGGCTCGGAGCATCCGTCCAAAGAAATCAACTAATAATGAAGAAAATTAACACATTTGTTGCCATAGCAATGTATGCACAAACTACATTACTACAACATTTTAATCATCAGTTCTTCCTCATTTTCCTCAATTGTTCATATTTGGTTTATTAAAATAATGATATTGTGGTCATTGTTGAAAAATGTCTGCCATTATTATTTGCATAACGCGCTTTCTGCCTTCCTGTCATCAGGAGTCAGAGATGTGATTAGAACCTTAGCCCCTTAGTGGGCTCGACATCAAGGACTGCCCGATGGCCCCGGGCCGTCTAGTGTTTAGCTCGGGCAATGAAGCCTCACCTGCTGGGTGCCCGATCGGGCAATCCATTATGCCAGTATCATGCAGCTCGCGGATCCAGTAGTGAGGGACTCGACAGTAAAACTAAACATCTCTATAACTCGTTACGGTAGTTTGAGAGGTCATAGCTACGTGTGTTATTCTAACCTGAAGTGTTTTGTCCGCTCACCGCAGCAGCTGATCTCTCTCTCCCGTCAGATTAGACTTCACTCGCGTTTATGTCCTTATCGATCAGATCCAGCTAGTTCTAGCTAATGATAGACTACCTGCTTATTAAAAGACACCTGAACAATAAGTGTCGCTAAGCAACCGGGTGAGGCCGCAAAGTATAGCGCAGCATTATGCATGTGTTTACATGCCCACCGGAACCCTGAGGCATTACCAACAGATCAACGCACCATCAACCCATCCAGGACATCTCTTTCTCCACGTGTTAGACATTAGAGTTGACTCTTCTGGTCTGTCACATAAGTGGCGCAACTGAAGCGGTATTGCTCTAAAGGGAAATCATTTTGACCGAAGATATTTAGATTTGCCGGCTAACGGGAACTCTGACGTGTGCTTGGCGGATGCGCTCGGCTCCTCTCGACTGCTGCTCGGGTCTGCTCGGTCAGCTTCCGGATGAGGAGGCATTCGTTCGACCAACTTACAGTAGATAACATTACAAACATTTTTAACAGGGGCCAGAATAGTGTAAATAATGTTTGTTTTGGCAGTTATAACTGACTGTAATGTTTTCTACTTGTGTCCACCTGATGAAGGCGTCTGCCTTCATCAGGTGGAAAGTGTTTTGACCAATGGTTTCAGGAGGAAAGGAGCGTTTTTGGATTGTGGCTCTTGCAAAAATATTTTTTCGTCAATGTGGCTCCTGATTAGGACCAGGCTGAGCACCACTGGTCTAGAGAATGCACCAGACAGCATCTAAGATCTGCAAAAATCTAAATGTTCTATGGGGGAGGCCCCCCCAAACCCTTCGTGCGTCACTTCGTCCACGCGCATTTTTCAGGGCAATCTCCCAAAATCCTTAATGTCATGCACGGCTTCATTCTCCTAACCTGCTGGGACGCTTCCCTAAAGCCAATACCTCTATGGTCTACTCTTCACTTGCTGTCAGCATGGATGCACAGAGCCGACAGAAAACCTTGTTTATCCTGGCATCATATTGAGAGCTGCAGTGACGCGTCCTGAGACCAGGAAGTAGCTGCTGGTTCCCTCCACAGGAAGCATTGCTCCATCAGGTCTGTGGAAACTAACCCGTTTGATAGATGCACGTTTTGTTCAGCCGGATAATCGAGCTGGCTGAAACGCCCTCTCCCTCTTCTCTTCTCCTCCTCCTCTTCCTCTCCTTTAACTCCTCCGGTGACTTTCTTTTATTTGAAGATTGTTTGTTGCCCGGTTACCGCTGGTATTAAAACATTTGGTGAATGGTTCGGTGGCGCGATAGTCTGTCGTGAAGGAGCGCGCTCCACAGCCTTTTGCTTTTCACCCAACAACGACATCGACTCACGAAACGCTGTGTCGTAGCGTTGATAAACGAAACAATTTAACTAAATTGCTATTCAAAATACCACACACACACACAGCTAAATACCAACAAACTAAGTGCAATGCCGTTAATAACTAATATATACCTGGCTGCTAAATCCGTAGAACTGTTACAGGACGTGTTATTTTATTTTGTGACTTTTTATTTGTTATACATCATCTTTTAATGCATGTCACGTATTTAACATGACGCTGTCTGGCTCGTCTTCCTGCGGTAACGACGCACACGTGTGTTCCTCAGCTTGAAGTTCATTAAATCCCTGGAATGCACGGCCCCGGCTACGAGGGCCTGCCGGTCCTTACGCCTGCCACTCTCTCCAAAGCGAACAAACAATGAAAGTAGAAGACATCTGGACTGAGAGGTTGCCCGGCAGGAGAGCAGGGAGTGGGTGGGAGGGTTTATCGGCACGGCCCTCGGAGGGCGCTGTGGAAACTGAAATGGCCCTCGAGGACAAAGGCTCCCGCCCTGCTGTAAACTGATCACGTTTCTAGAATCCAAATTGAACTGTATGAAATAAAAAGGACCCACTTCAGGGTCGCGACCCACCAGTTGAGAACCACTGCATGTTTGATGTCATTTCCTGAACTCACACGACAGCTCGAGCTCTTCGCCTTTACGGCATCGGTCAATATTTGCACAATACCGATGTTTTTAAATAATATCCTGGCACTTTATGAAAGCTTAAGTAGACGCTAAAAGAGTTTCACAATACGGAACGTACCTGGGGGTGTGTGTGTGTGTGTGTAGGAGATACACACCTGATTTAATAACATTTGGTTAAGTGTGTGTGTACAGTAGATACCTGCTTTAAGAACCTGGGATGTAGTATGCTTGTGTGTCGGATACACACGTGCTAAAATAACTTGTGCTAAAATAACTTGTGCTTAAGTGTGTGTGTGTGTGTGTGTGTAAGAAAAAATAAACATACCTGCTCCTATAACTTGTGATTAAGTGTGTGTGTTAGATACACACCTGCTTGAGGAACTTGGGGTTCAGTGTGTGTGTGTGTGTGTGTGTGTGTGTGTATACAGCAGATACACACCTGCTTGAGGAACGTGGGGTTCAGTGTGTGTGTGTGTGTGTGTGTGTGTGTACACAGCAGATACACACCTGCTTGAGGAACTTGGGGTTCAGTGTGTGTGTGTGTGTGTGTGTGTGTGTGTATACAGCAGATACACACCTGCTTGAGGAACTTGGGGTTCAGTGTGTGTGTGTACACAGCAGATACACACCTGCTTGAGGAACTTGGGGTTCAGTGTGTGTGTGTGTGTGTGTGTACACAGCAGATACACACCTGCTTGAGGAACTTGGGGTTCAGTGTGTGTGTGTGTGTGTGTGTGTGTGTGTGTGTGTGTACACAGCAGATACACACCTGCTTGAGGAACTTGGGGTTCAGTGTGTGTGTGTGTGTGTGTGTGTGTGTGTGTGTACACAGCAGATACACACCTGCTTGAGGAACGTGGGGTTCAGTGTGTGTGTACACAGCAGATACACACCTGCTTGAGGAACGTGGGGTTCAGTGTGTGTGTACACAGCAGATACACACCTGCTTGAGGAACGTGGGGTTCAGTGTGTGTGTGTGTGTGTACACAGCAGATACACACCTGCTTGAGGAACGTGGGGTTCAGTGTGTGTGTGTGTGTGTGTACACGGCAGATACACACCTGCTTGAGGAACTTGGGGTTGACGTGTATGGAGGCGTTGCTGACGGAGGGCGGCAGGGCTTTGATTGGCCAGGCGGGATCGACGCCGTTCACCCTGACGTCGAGGGCGTAGAGCTTCTTCAGAGGAAACACGTCCTCCCAGGTGGAGCGCAGCTTGAAGAGGCTTTTCCTGGTGTTCTCGTCCACCTGCAGACACAGCACACAGTGGGCCAGCGCCAACACACACACCGAGCAACACACACACTTAGCTCCATTAGATATGGCAAGAAGCGTTAACAGACCCTCCCTTTTATTAGCAAGGCGTTTATAGGCAATTCACCCCAACATTAAAAACAAGCCTCTTATTTAACAAGGCTTTTTATTGTTTACATTTACTGGTGGACGTTGTTTACATTTACTGGTGGACGTTGTTTACATTTACTGGTGGACGTTGGAGGTTTCTGATTCCTCTGCATTAACTGAAGACACGTTTTAAAAAGGTTTGTTTTAAGCAGAAATGTGTTTTACATTGAGATCCTGGGATACAGAGAGAAAATAGACCCTACAAGAAACTGCTTTATCTTCAATGCTTCATGATTTTTAGATATTGGGGGGGGGGGGGGTTATATTTGAGGAAAAGCCCACACTCTGCAGCCGAGGGAAGAAAACATCCACTCTGTAATCGGGGAGAAGTCGTTTTAATGTTGGGGCGAATGGCCCCTTGATACGCAGAGGGAACACGAAGCGACAGACAGATTTCATGTGAATGTGTGATTTGAAACAGCAGCAAAGAGAACTGTACCTTTTCAAAGACACATATAAATGAAGTGATTAGGTTTTTAGCAAACACTGCAAGGTACTCTCCTCCAACATTCTTCACTATGGAATCCACTAAGTACAAAACGGGAAGCTTCTCGGCGGACGGGGCCTGGAGCAATAGAGAACTCGACAAGTTTAGAGAACAACAAGGGGTTAAAAAGCAAAACATTTCACAACAAAGCACAACTGGCTGCGTGGAGGGATATCAAGACGTGGGAGGACAGAGTCAGTGAGGAGGGAAACACCAGCAGTCCAGAGTCTTCGTCGGGAACCGAAATGCAGGAAGTCCTTTGAGATAAAATCCAAAAACGTTCTTCGGGTTCACGTGGGTAAAACAAAAAGCGCCCGTGACCCGTTTACCTCCAGAGAGCGCCCTTCAAAGCGCCCTCTGTACTTCACCCAGGCCTCTTTACGCTCACACACGGTGAGTTTTATGTTACGTTTTAACCCCTCGCAGGGCTGTTTGGAAGAAGCCCTTCAGGAGCATTTAGTGAGTCTAACCGCGCTCATAGCGAGCAGCTTAACACCGTGTGTCACACACTGGACACCGACCAAGAAATTACACTGGGAAATAAAAAATGACAAAAAGCACATTTCACATTTTTTATTATAAACATTTTAACCATTCAATGACATTTCAGCAAATCAAGATTCACTAGAGACTTGCTGTTACTGTGGCTTTACGTAGACGTGTGTGTGGACAGTTTTTATTAACATGAACATCAGCAGATATACGAAGGAGATAATGTGACGCATGCTTTAAATAAATCTGACGGCTGCACAAATCAAAATCCACCGTAACGTAAAAGTCTCTCTCATGCCGGGACGGGTAGGACACAGGAGCCACGTCTATTCGAGCAACGCGTGGACTTTAAGCTGTATATAATGTCTATATATTTGTAATGTTTAATTGAACTTGTAATGTTTAATTGAACTATTCATATTTTAGACTGCACTGTAACTTTTATCCATGTATTTTTCCTTAATGTTTATTTTATTAGCTTTTCTTTTTTAATGCTTAATGTCTTTCATTTTTATTTTATAAAGCACTTATATAGAAAGTGCTATATAAATAAACTTGCCTTGCCTATATTAAGGGTATTGTGAGACGACCCATGTGTCCTTAATTCCTTGCTTAAGTGATGTCCTCTTCTGTATAACCAGGTAGACATACAGCCATATTTATCAGTGATTTGTTTTCTAATGTCCTTTTTACATCCATAGTGTGGGCACTTTGCGTCAGTGTTTTGTGACTTTGGACGAATTAATTAACACCAATACAACTTTTAATAACAGATAAACCTCTGTGTTAAGTCAACTAAATATTGAACACTATTTAAATGTTTCAATAGAGGTTTTAAATCATGGCTTTAGGAAACATAGCTCCGTGTTTAGGATGTTGGTAAAGCTGTGTACTCGGGTATACACCTGTAGCCTATGAGTGTGTCCAGTATAGTTAGTTTAGTGTACAGGTGTGTACAGGTATTTGGCTACAACACATTTCATTTCAAGACATTCATATAATTGCATAGAAATTAGCTCTAAATGAGCATTAGATTTAACAGATAGCGACTTTAAGATACTGTGGTTTCTAAAAGCCAACTAAATAACCTATACATGGATTACTGATCACTTTAATACACATGTTATTATCTGTGCGTTTCATTTATACTGTAGATGTTTATATACTTATTGTTTTACTTTGTTTGAAAGTTGTACCTATCTATATACTATTATATTTCATATTGTGTATTATTTGTGTTTTCTACTGTATATTTTAACATTTGCTATTTTTACTTTATTAAGTTTATACTTGTTAAATAGGTTAATGCCTAAACACACTGAAATACAAAATAGTTTCCCCATTTGGGATCAATAAACTATCCATCTATCTTCAAAAATACAGATTTTCATAAAAGTCCCAAAACTACAATGTATTATTATTGTGACACATCAGAGACTAGGCCTCACTTCGCCATTTTACGGTGGATTTTAACTCAAAAAGCAACTTAGAGAGCATTATACATTAGTACCGCGAGTTACGACAAATGTAGCTTGTTAAAAACACTATGTTTCGATATCTAAGAGCCAAATAAATAAGTAATAAACGGATTATTTATCACTTTAATACACAGAAAAGCAGCTAGTCGCGTTGCTAACAACAATGCTAACGGAATGTGGCACTGAAAGCTAGCTCGTGCTAACCGCCATGTTGCTAACTCAAGGCCTAAAGTTACACACAAACATCTGGAGGTGTTATTCTATGTATATTTTTTATAGAAACCTTGCTGATTTGCGCTTCAATAATAGCCACGATTTCCTTGGCGAAGTGCAGGTTCTCCTCGGCCAGGATGGTGAGCATGTTGATGTGCGGCTTGCTGTTGAACGTCAGGTCCTCCAGAGAGGAGAGGTACTCCCTGCAGGCGTCTTTATCCGCCATTACACCCACTGGAAGCTTACTGCAGCCCGCTAGGAACCATCAGCACACCGTCCGTCGACTCATGAGAGACACTTGTTCGGAGGGAAACAACAAAATGTCGCCGCTTTTTCGAGGTGATTTTAGTTTCAACCGTCGTCGTGCTCTTCGTCCTCCAACAACGAGATGAGGCCGCATACGTCACAGGAGGGGTATTTATATGAGCCGTGACGTCACTTTAATCCCATTGGCTCGTGTGAGGTCACGTGGACCGGAATCTTGATTTTAATTGGTTTAATAAAATAACTGTCAAACAAATTAGCCAATCAGACACGGCATACCTTTTATTCGTCCCACAGAGCGGACATATCATATGTACATTGTTACAGTAAAGAAGAGCCAAAAATAGCTTAGCATTAATGAAGAAGCATTGATAAATTATTAAAGATAGAAGTAGAAGTTACACAATGTACAAAATACACATCGAGTACGAGGAACAGCTGTGATCAGACCCGGGAAACCTTATTTTGGGAAACGTAACCATTTCGGTGTTTTATTTGATCAACCGTCGTCTTGATCTTCATCTCCAACAACAACAAGATGAGGCTGCACACGGCAGCACTGGAAGGGTTTATATATGAGCTGTGACGTCACTTGAATGTCATTGGCTCGTGTCAGGCAGGTGTCAGGCCGCCTTGGTGGACCGGGATCTTGGGTTGCGAAAGAATTGTCCAAAAATCAGCTCCTATTGTCTATTCCTATCCACTATTCCTTGACCCCTGTGTGAAACGTGTGAACTTTTGAAACAACATCCATAACATTCACCTGGCTGCAACTTAGACATTATTTATCTAATATATCATATTCCAATCACTTAGACTCTTATTGCACTATTTCACTATTTTACTATTTTTATTTTTTATTTACTTGCACTATTTGTTCTGATTGTCAGTGTTATTGTGTTGCTCTGTTGGAGGGCCTGTGACCTAAGATGTTCATCGTCATAACTACACTGGAGCTCTGTACATATGACCAATAAAAGCCTTGAAGCGTAACAGGGTTAAGGGATAGTGGATAGGATAATTCATCGAGCTAAGGCTGCGATCGAATTTTAATTGTAACCGCAATCTTAAAAAAAAATCAACATTTTGAGAAATAGTCAAACTTCAGAAAAAATCCAAGAAAAATCAAAATTATGGGAAAAAGTCAAAATTATGAGAAGATTCAGAAATCTGATAAAAATGTCAAAATTATCAGAAAAGTAAAAAATCTGAAAAAAAGGCAAAATTATGTGAAAAATCTAAATTATGAGAAAAAGTCGAAATATTGAGAAAAGTCAAAATTATGAGAAAAGTCGACCTAAGATTTTCATCGTCATAACTACACTGTAGCTATGCACATATATGACCAATAAAAGCCTTGAACCTTGAAACGTCACAGAGTTAAGGGATAGTGGATAGGAGAATTCATCGAGCCAAGGGTGCGGTCGAATTGTAATTGTAACCGCAACCTTGGCTCGATGAATTAACGGTCACATAAATGAGCCAATAAGATCGAAGGAGTGTTGTGTTGTTACGTAAGGGAAGAAGAAACGGAAGAGATGTTTCCCAACACAGGGAACACGAGGCAGAAGCGTGGGTGCGGTCGAATTGTCAGTTTATCTTAAGAGCTTTCCTAACGGAGTAAAATGACCCTCAGTGGCAGCCATGATAAGAGCTGCTCAAATTCTCTAGACCAGGGTTGCAGTCGAATAGTCCAAAAATCAGCTCCTAACGTCTATCCCTATCGTCTATACCTGTCGTCTATCGTCTATTCCTTGACCTCTGAGTGAAAGGTCACGGGGTTAAGGGATAGTGGATAGGAGAATTCAAAAGGACTTAGGAGAAGAGACTGCGGTACTTTAGAGAATCGACTGCACTTTCACTATCCGACGTGTTTACGATGCGCCAGCAGACGTCCTGAATGTGCATCTGCTGCTGTGGGGAAACCATGGAAACCACAGTTTTCTATACAGCGGACTACAACATGGATGTTCAATAAGAACGAGGGACTCATCTGGAGACTCTGCTCCGTGCTCTGATGCTGCTGCTTTGCTTTATGAACGTGGACAAAGAGAAACAGATTCTTTAGTACCAAAGTTGGAATTGAAATAAAAAGGAAAGTGAAACTCAGGGACGCAGGAAGGGGGGTGCTGAGGGGGCTGCAGCACCCCCATCTGTTGGCGGAGAGTTGTAACTGCAACGCCAAAAAGTTCACTAAACAAATCAATACAAAAGTTTTATTTTGAGTTACTATTTTTGAGTTAGCATTTTAGTGTAAGCAGTCTCTAAAAAGCTTCACTATAAGAGAAAGGGATAATGCAGTGTGCTTCTTCTGTTGCTCTGCTATAGAAAAGAAGCTTGTCAGTGCAGAAGAGATCAGGGATGGGAGTTTTGTGAAAGGAGGATTTAAGAACTGGCGAAAGGCAGAGGAAACATTTAGGGAGCATGAGAAGTCCCATCAACACACAGGCCGTCCACAAACTGGCAGCATTAAAACGAACACCGATGAATGCACTGCTCTCACAAGCTGCAATATGACGTTATTACACAGGACCAAAGCCCCGGATGTTTTTTCTGTAGCCCCGGACAATTCTGCCTCAATAATATAATACATTAACCGTGCTTTACCTGAACCTCATCATGAGAGGACGGCAGAATTGTAATTTCCCGTGTTCAGTGAATGCAACAGAGGCAAGACACCAGACCAACCAGAGAGTTGCATGGAAATAAACATCTGTCTCATTGGCTGACAGGTACCTATCCTGTGACAGTATTTAAAATACAGCTACGTTGACGCTACTTTGAATCGCGGGGGCAAGCTAAACCGTTAGCAAGTAGCTATAGCTAGCCAGATATATTATATATATATATATTAGGAACAGAGGTGGAGAGGCACAATGTGTCTACGTACATCAAGGGTGGGGAGCCTCCGGCCTCCGAGCCGTATACGGACCACGAGACCATTTTGTACGACCCTCGAGGTAATTTATAAACACATCAAATCAAATCAAGTTTGATTTATATAGCACATTTATAAAGGATGTTTGGTGGAGCCAAAGAGCTGTACATATAATAAAAATAGCCTACAGTAAAGACACTTTACAGCAAATACAACAACACAGATTGTTCAGAATATCAGTATGAGAAAAACGACACCCTCTGTCCTTAGACCCTCTGTCCTTAGACCCTCTGTCCTCAGACCCTCTGTCCTTAGACCCTCACATCGCAAGGCAAGGCAAGGCAAGTTTATTTATATAGCACCTTTCAACACAAGGCAATTCAAGGTGCTTTACAAAAATGAAAGACATTCAGACAAAGGCATTTAAAAACAGTAAAAGATAATAAAATAAACATTAAAAGAAAAAATACATGAATAAAAAAGTGCAAGATAAGAATAGTTCACACAGAAGTTCCACTTTACTGATGAACACAACGGCTCAGTTTCAATTAAAAGCAGCGACAAAAAGAAAAGTCTTCAGCCTGGATTTAAAAGTAGTCAGAGTTGTAGCGGACCTGCAGGTTTCTGGGAGTCTGTTCCAGATGTTTGGAGCATCATAACTGAACGCTGCTTCTCCATGTTTAGTTCTGTCTCTGGGGACAGAAAGCTGACCAGTCCCTGAAGACCTGAGAGATCTGTCTCTGGGGACAGGAAGCTGACCAGTCCCTGAAGACCTGAGAGATCTGACTCTGGGGACAGGAAGCTGACCAGTCCCTGAAGACCTGAGAGATCTGACTCTGGGGACAGGAAGCTGACCAGTCCCTGAAGACCTGAGAGATCTGACTCTGGGGACAGGAAGCTGACCAGTCCCTGAAGACCTGAGAGATCTGTACTCTGGGGACAGGAAGCTGACCAGTCCCTGAAGACCTGAGAGATCTGTCTCTGGGGACAGGAAGCTGACCAGTCCCTGAAGACCTGAGAGATCTGTCTCTGGGGACAGGAAGCTGACCAGTCCCTGAAGACCTGAGAGATCTGACTCCGGGGACAGGAAGCTGACCAGTCCCTGAAGACCTGAGAGATCTGTCTCTGGGGACAGGAAGCTGACCAGTCCCTGAAGACCTGAGAGATCTGGATGGTTCATCATTTAGCAGGAGGTCAGAAATGTATTCTGGGCCTAAACCATTCAGTGCTTTATAAACCAGCAGCAGTATTTAGAAATCTATTCTTTGACACACAGGAAGCCAGTGTAAAGACTTCAGAGCAGGAAGCCAGTGTGAAGACTTCAGAGCAGGAAGCCAGTGTGAAGACTTCAGAACAGGAAGCCAGTGTGAAGACTTCAGAACAGGAAGCCAGTGTAAAGACTTCAGAACAGGAAGCCAGTGTGAAGACTTCAGAACAGGAAGCCAGTGTGAAGACTTCAGAACAGGAAGCCAGTGTGAAGACTTCAGAGCAGGAGTGATGTGATCCACTTCCTTAGTGTCAGTGAGGACTCGAGCAGCGGCGTTCTGAATCAGCTGCAGCTTCCTAATAGATGTTTTAGTGAGACCTGTGAAGACACCTTTGCAGTAGTCCAGTCTACTGAAGATAAAGGCATGGACACGTGTCTCCAGATCCTGCTGTGACATTAGTCTTTAATCCTAGATATGTTCTTTAGGTGATAGCAGGCTGATTTAGTAACTGTTTTAATGTGACTGTTGAAACTCAGGTCAGAGTCCATGACTACACCTAGATCTCTGGCTCTCTCTGTTGGTTTGAACATTGCAGGCTGAAGCTCAGCGCTAACTTTTATACGTTCTGACTTGGCTCCAAAAACCATTACCTCAGTTTTATCTTTGTTTAATTGGAGAAAGTTCTGACACATCCAGTCATTGGTTTGTCCAATGCACTTACTCAGTGTTTTAATTGGAGCATGGAGTGTGTGTCATCTGCATAGCTATGGTAACTTATGTTGTTGTTCTTCATTATCTGAGCCAGTGGTAGCATGTAGACGTTAAAGAGAAGAGGCCCCAAGATGGAGCCTTGAGGAACCCCACATGTCATATTTCTCAGATGTGTATGTACCGATAGAAACCAAGTTGTTTCTGTCCTTTAAGTAGGATTCAAACCAATTTAGAACTGTTTCCGAAAGTCCCACCCAGTGTTCCAGTCGGTCTAGTAATATGCTGTGGTCAACAGTGTCAAACGCAGCACTGAGATCTAATAATACTAACACTGAAGTTCTGCCACTGTCTGTGTTTAAGTGGATGTCATTGAAGACCTTTCCAAGAGCAGTCTCAGTGCTGTGGTTTGGACGAAAGCCTGACTGGAACACATCGAAACAACTATTTAAATGCTATTAAATGTCCTCAAAGGTTTTCTGAGCGATGTGTTGTGTCTTTCTCCTGTTTTGATTCCTCTTGCCGCTCGTCCTTGGCAGAGGGAACAGATTGATGACGCAGGCAGTTGAATATGTTAGAGATAAACAATTTCACTCCTGACTTGTTCAGGCAAACTCCATTTGCCTTGAAAAGATGTCTGCGGTCCCAGAAAAAGTTAAAGTTGTCAATAAAATGGACAGAATGGTCAGTACAGGCAGGTGTTCAGTGCACACAATGAAGCAAAGGAAACACTTCCAGAGCAAACCCACAGTCTCAGGGAACATGGAGAAACCTCAGGGAGAGCAGCAGGGGAGGATCCTCTCCAGGACGGACAGACTGCAACAGATGCCGTGTGTAAATCCAAGAGATAATACATTTCACAGCGTATAGACCGGATGTTAGGAAATGCATGTGTCTGTGATGAGAAGATGAATCCACGAGGATGTCAGCTACAATCTTGAGGAAGCCATCAGGGAAGCATCATGACGAGACCCAGGGCAGGGCCGCAGAGACGGGTTCAGCCACGACATGCAAAGAATGAAAGAAATCTAGACCGCAAAATAATTAAACAAGCGAGTGCCTGTTTTTCCTGGCCAAGGTCAGGGTCCTTGAACACAACACGAGCTTAACGTGTCATCCCGTGGTATATGTCTCGTCTGACCGGGGTGCAGCGCCGAAGGAGAGCACCGGAACGCCGCTTCAGAAATTGCAGTACCCATAAGGAGCCGTACACATGCCGCCAGCGTTCGAATTACCCGTTTGCTTTCGGGGAGCCCTATCATACAGGCAGACCTGAAAGATGTGTTCCTGCATTAGATCAACATTGATTGCCAATCGGAAAGCCTGACTGGAACACATCGAAACAGTTATTTAAATGCAAGAAATTACTCAACTGTTGAAAGACTACTTGTTCAATGATCTTACCTAGAAATGGGAGGTTTGATATGGGCCTGTAATTGTTCATTACTGAAGCATCTAGATTATTCTTTTTTAAGAGCGGTTTAATTGCAGTTTTCAGGGCCTGTGGAAAAATACCTGAGTGAAGAGATTTGTTTACTATATGAAGTAGTTCTGAGGCCATGCAACGAAAAACATCTTTGAAAAACCCTGTTGGAATAATATCAAGGCAGCAGGAGGAGGACTTCAGTTCAATCAGGAGAGACGTGATGTATGAAATACATGTTTATTATCGGTCACATTATATAAATGAAACATAATGATGACAGTTTATAACAAGTGAATGAAATGTGTTTTGGCGACTAGGCCCAGGTTTAGTAGGACATCATTCGGGAAGGGAAAGAACCGTTTCCGATGAACCCCCCTGGGTCTAGACCTGGTGGTGGTGATAAGTGGTTAGGTCCGGTTGGAAGGGAGAAGGTTAAGCTTGGCCCTGAGTTGGAAGCAGGAGGCGAAGGGGTGGAGGAGGGTTGCGCGTTGACGCCTGGAAGACAGCTGATAGGAAAGGGGAGAGCAGATATAGAGGGGTTAACAGGTGCGATCATTAGGCTTGTAAATGGAGGGAAGTGATAGGTTGGCTAAGGAGTGGCGCTCCCTGTCATCCAGTGGAGGGAGCGAGTATTGCCATGACGAGCAATACGGAGTGTTAGGTCTTCCTGTCTGAACTTGCGCTCAGCTTCAGAAGTTGAATAATGTCCTCTAGGTTTTTATCATTAATCTGATGGAACTGTGTCATGGTGTCTGAATTGATGTTAGGTGGACACAGAGACACATGTGCTGTTCCTGATGCAGAGGCACTGACTGCTTGTCTGATTCTCTGAATGTTGTCAGTGAAGGAGGCAAAGTCATTGCACGCCCTGGTGGATAGAAGCTCAGAGGCTCCTGACACTGGGGGGTTAGTTAGTCTGTCGACGGTAGCAAACAAGGCACGTGCATTGTTTTTGTTTTTGGTAATGATGTCAGAGAAGAACGATTGTCGTGCGTTTTTAAATTCCAAATGATAAAGGCCAAGTCTCTCTTTATAGATTTCAAAGTGAACCTGGAGATTTGTTTTTCGCCACCTGCGTTCAGCTTTTCGACATTCTCTTTTTTCTGCTCTCACGGTCATGGCCTTTCTCCATGGAGACATGTTCTTCCCAGTCACTTCCTTTCCCTTAGTTGGAGAAATGGCATCAATAACATTAAAATGATCTACTAGCTCATTTACTGAGGTGTTAGCAGGGGCAAGTGTGGAAGAAACATCCTGAGTAAACATTTCCCTAGTGTTTTCAGTTAAACATCGCTTTGTGGTTACCTCTTTCTGAACACTTGTGTGAACAGAAATAGAGCTCTCAAAGAACACACAGGAATGGTCAGAGAGCGCAACATCAGTCACCATGACCTCAGAGATATTCAGACCCTTTGAGATCATTAAGTCCAGAGTGTGCCCCTTATTGTGCGTGGGCTCCGTCACATGCTGAGTCAGTCCATAGCTATCAAGAACACAGAACAGTTCTTTAGCCCCTCTGTCCTGGGGGTTGTCAACATGGATGTTAAAATCACCAACAATGACTAGACGGTCAAAGTCAATACACACTATAGACAGCAGTTCAGGAAAGTCATCAAAAAGCTTGCACAGTATTTGGGTGGTCTATAGATATTTAGGAACAGAGCTCGAGAGGAGCATTTCAGCTGAAGGGCCACATATTCAAAAGAAGCAAAGTTTCCATACGATGTCTTCCTGCATTGAAGGGAATCATTGAACAGAATAGCAACTCCACCCCCTCTCTTATGCATTCTTTCCTGACTCATGAAACTAAAGTTGGGAGGGGTTGATTCGATAAGAACAGCTGCACTGTTATTTTGTTCAATCCAAGTTTCTGTTAAAACATTAAATCCAGATTGTGCTCAGCGATAAAATCATTGATTAAAAATGTTTTTCCTGCCAAAGACCTGACATGTAATAAAGCTAGTTTAAGTTCGTTAGATACACTGTCAGTCATGTTTTCTGTAACAAGCTGTGCCCGACATGGAATCACTGCTACATTAGATAAACTGTATCTAAGCTGATTCTCCGCTCTTAATCTGTTACCTATCAACACAGATATCGGCAAAGCTCCAGGCAGGCAGGGCCCGGCATGTCCTGGAGAGAGTTGAGATTGCCATACGCCCTTGAGCCTGGACCCAGCACATATCAGTAAGAGTTTGCGTACACACACATCCCTATCAGGCTTCGGAGACAGCAGTCTTGAAGGGGGGGGGACGTTTTGGTCCGGATGATTGTGGTAGGCACGGTGACGGAGACGGGGGAGATGGTGGTTTTGGTGGGCGTCGTTGAGGGGCGGGGGTAAAGGACATGCTGCCAGCCCTGCGTAGCGCCTTAGCTTGGTCTTTGAACTCCAGGAAGGAATCGGTGCCAGCCCTCTGTATCTCCTTCATGTGTTCAGCGATCTCCAGGAGGGTGGGCGAGGGTGAAAGGGTGAGCGGAGAGAGCTGTGGGCTGAAGGAAGAGTATCCTCAGAGGTGATAGGGGGGGTGAAGGGCGGTGGAGACTCCTCCATGTGTCTCCCATAATCAAGACATTCCTCAGGCGGTGCAGTGATAGATCTTCAAGGTTTTCTGAGCGATGTGTTGTGTCTTTCCCTTGTTTTGATTCCTCTTGCCGCTTGTCCTTGGCAGAGGGAACAGATTGATGACGCAGGCAGTTGAATATGTTAGAGATAAACAATTTCACTCCTGACTTGTTCAGGCAAACTCCATTTGCCTTGAAAAGATGTCTGCGGTCCCAGAAAAAGTTAAAGTTGTCAATACAATGGACAGAATGGTCAGTACAGGCAGGTGTTCAGTGCAAACAATGAAGCAAAGGAAACACTTCCAGAGAAAAGCCACAGTCTAAGGGAACATGGAGAAACCTCAGGGAGAGCAGCAGGGGAGGATCCTCTCCAGGACGGACAGACTGCAATAGATGCCGTGTGTAAATCCAAGAGATAATACATTTCACAGCATATAGACCGGATGTTAGGAAATGCATGTGTCTGTGATGAGAAGATGAATCCACGAGGATGTCAGCTACAATCTTGAGGAAGCCATCAGGGAAGCATCATGACGAGACCCAAGCAGGACCGCAGAGACGGGTTCAGCCACGACATGCAAAAAATGAAAGAAATCTAGACCGCAAAATAATTAAACAAGCGAGTGCCTGTTTTTCCTGGCCACGGTCAGGGTCCTTGAACACAACACGAGCTTAACGTGTCATCCCGTGGTATATGTCTCGTCTGACCGGGGTGCAGCGCCGAAGGAGAGCACCGGAACGCCGCTTCAGAAATTGCAGTACGCATAAGGAGCCGTACACATGCCGCCAGCGTTCGAAGTACCCGTTTGCTTTCGGGGAGCCCTATCATACAGGCAGACCTGAAAGATGTGTTCCTGCATTAGATCAACATTGATTGCCAATCGGCCTACCTTGTTTGGTAGGACGTCTTTTTTTCTCATCTCCGAAATCTCGATCTCTTTTCCGTGGGCCTGGCTCTCAGTGCTTATAAATCTTTTTCCGCAGGTTATTCGGTTGATCACTGCCGACTTTTCCCTGACTCCGTTCTTGTGAAAGGTGCACTCACTCAGGTGGATCTTTCTGCGAGCGGCAGGGAGATCTATATACGTTTTGCCTCTTTGCAAATCTCACATCCACGTTTTTTAGTTTTTTTGAAAAGCCATGGATTCCTTTCACTCCACTCACTCCATCTTTTCTGTGTCAGTTAAAAGGCAGGCCATCGTCAGGAAAGGTTCGCTAGCGCAGGTGGCGCCGGCGGCTGTGGCCGTTGTTGAAGCCTCTTCAGGCTCCGCATCGGCAGGCCTCTCCCTCGGTGGAGCTGTCAGACTCGACGCTAACGCCGCTCACAGCCGGCCGACTAAAAGTTGTTCCCTTCACGTTGTCATTTTTAGACTCCGTCGCTTCTTTGCTTGTGAATCCAGAAGCTGCGAGGCTCGGCTGTTTTTTCGTTTCGCCACGTTTTTTTATTAGAAAGTCAGAGTTAAAAAAAATATCAGTATGAAAATGTCAGATACCGCGCCAGCATCGCCTGCCGTTACCATAGCAACGTAAGTAGCGTAAAGAATGCAGCGCCGCCACGTACAGATGGCAACGCCCAGAAATATTCCTAAATATAAAACAAATATTCAGAAACTGAACAATGACTATTATTTATTTCAAAAACTTTTATTTACACAAACTCAACATTTCTAATCTGTGACGCAAATATGCACGATTATTTTGGGCTCCCCCTATTTATCTAAAAGTCGGCCTTCAGGGGAGCCCCCCCCCCCAAGCTCCCCCTGGCTCCCCCCCATTTCGAACAGTGCATGCTGCAGTTCCTGCGTGGCTGTGTCTCTAGCTGAAAGCCCAGTGGAGATCTGCTCATCTGTCACACTGAGCATACAGTCAATAGCTTTGTTGTTATTAGCATCTGGTTAGCTAGCTATGCTAACGAATAGCTAGCTAACCAGATGCTAGCTAGCTATTCTTATATTCGCTATGCTAACGGATATAAGAAGCTTTTTCTCCAACCAGTGAGGTAAAGACACATCTTTATATGATCATAGTTATAAAAAACAAGAGAATAAAGTAAACAGGTATAAAATACTATATGGCAGTAAAACAAGAATACAGTTTGAAAGGAGAATGATTTGTAAAATATCCATAAAGAAAAATAAATCTGCTTCCAGTTCTGTTTCATCTGGGTGTTGAGAGATGTTTCCATAGATCTCTCATGTTGCTCTCAAAGTGCACCAGATTGATGCTTTTAACTTCAATATTTAAAAACACATCTTCCCTGGGAGCATGCCCCCGGACCCCCCTAGAGGAGGTGAGGTCCCCACTTAAATCACATGGATAGGAAACTAAATACATTTGCACACATCTTGTGTCCATATCTTTCTGTTTGGTGGTCACGCCACACCGTGCACGTGCGTGCATGCATGAGTCATGGTGAGATATCTGGATTCAGAGGTTGCTTTTTCTTTGCACAGCATGAAAGAAAGGCCGAATGAATGGGCTGTGATTTTAGTATTTTAGGTCAATAATTTGTGCGGCCCCCGGAGGATGTTGAACAAATGGAAATGGAAAAAAAGAGGAAAAAGGTTCCCCACCCCTGATGTTCATGCTGTAGGAGTCGGGAGGGGCTGATAATTTATTCCGGGACATGACTCAGACCTACTAACTGACCTGACCGAAGTCACTGAGTCTGTGTGAGTTTACTGCTCGGCTCGGATCCACCAACGTCAGCAAGATCCCACCTCTACTAACTCCTGAAGAACCAGGTTCAATGAACTGCTGTTTCTATTCAGACGACTCTTAAATCTGTTGAAGCGATCCTGAAGGATTCTGATATCAGTGAATGAGGTGTGACCCTACCTAATGGCGCATTTCCACTGCAGCGGGTAGCCCCGTTTAAGCGTCCTCAAGCGGCCAGGCCAGTTTCTGGTGGCCTTTCCATATAGCGTAGCACCGGCTAGCGGGTACTTTTTCCGGCCCCATAAAATCGTGGTTCTATCAGACCAGGGCTGTGACGTCAACACTCTCGACTGCTGATTGGTCAGAGAGAATCGTCACAAGATCGCGCGCGAGATCATCCCTAGCGTCGCATATATATCTAGAAGCAAGCTTGCAGCATTTTTGTAAACGGAGGAGCTATAGTAACTACCCCAGGTCCTCAACTGTAATGGAAATGCGCCACGGCCTCGGACGGCCAGCGAGGCAGCCCGAGGCCTGAGCGAGGACGCTTAGGGGCGCTTAAACGGGGCGACCCCGCTGCAGTGGAAATGTGCCATAAGTGTGTGTGGCAGGGTGCAGTCTCACCTTTGAAGCCGGAGAGGAGAGCGCACATGTCTTTAAGTTGTCCCAGTCCAAAAGGTGGGATCAGTTTATTTGAATAAAAACAGGTCCAAACTAATACAGGGTTTTTACCTTCTCTCGTTACAACATTATAATCATACTAAACTAAATCATGCTGTGATCATGTTCTAATGTGAAACTTTAATTCACAGTTTACATTTATTACCAAAATTGTAATTTCAACTGCCCAATTCAGTTGTGGTATTTAAATCTCCCGACAGAATTTAGAGGCATTTCCTCATAAAAGACTAATAAAAAGCACATTCAACTTTTCATTCACCAAATCAATTCACATCGATTCCACAGCTTTATTCCAACAGGTGGCGCCCTAACCTTCACAAACACATCACCTCATTCCACTCATTCAACCCAGACATTAGAGAGATATTTACCGAGTCTGAGAGAACCTCACCGAGAGCAAAAGCCCGGCTCTGAAGCTCTCCCTCTCTCACGGTCCGTCTACACTACAGCGTCGAGAGCGTCGAAAGCTCCAAGCAGCTCCAAGCTGCCCATTCACTTTCAATGGGGTGACGTCACGTAGGCCCGCTTTTTCGCCGAACTGAATTGTGGGTAGCCGAGCGAGGCGTCGGAGTAGCCAGCGCCAGCCAATCAAATCCCGTTTCCCAAAATCTGACAGCTGCGTCTAAGCTGGGAGAGATATCCCGCCGTTCATTTCTATATTTTCAAAAAAAGTCGGAGGAGAAACTAACTATCGCCGTAGCAACCACCCGGTTTTGTATGACCAGACCCTCTTCACCTCCCGGGATACAAACCGGAGGAACCAGCATGGAGGGAGGTGGCAGAGACAGTGGGGGAAACTGGTAGCTTTTCGCCTGTTTGGGGAGTTTATATATATATATATATATTATATATATATATATATATATTTATATATATATTGCTCGCATAAAATCCCCGGGGTTTTTGCTCTGTATGTCGGGGGCGGGAGATTCATGTGATTGGTTGTTGGCCGTGTTGCTTGAATAAAATCCCCAAGCTCCAGACACGCCCAGCTCCAAGCTATTTTTGGAGCTGTAGTGTGGACGCTCCGTCACAGTAACCCTCAGCACGGGGCAGAAAACCCAAGACACTCCTTCTCAGGCGTATGGAACAAAAGTCCATGACCTCAAATGTGCAGAACTAAAACATTATTCTCGGCGATGGCAAAAACACCCTCGCTCAGGCCTCGGGCTGCCTCGCTGGCCGTCCGAGGCCGTGGCGCATTCCCATTACAGTTTAGGACCTGGGGTAGTTACTATAGCAACGCAGTGTAGGCGGGGCTCCCGCTGGATTGTATCATCCCCAATGAGATGAAGGAACGTCGTCACCTCCTCGGTCGACCACGGCGTGCTTTTCTTTGACGTTGCCATTTCTGTAGCTCCTCCGTTTACAAAATGCTGCAAGCTTGCTTCTAGATATATATGCCACGCTAGGGATGATCTCGCGCGCGATCTTGTGACGATTCTCTCTGACCAATCAGCAGTCGAGAGTGTTGACGTCACTAGTTCAGCCCTGGTCTGATAGAACCACGATTTTATGGGGCCGGAAAAAGTACCCGCTAGCCGGTGCTACGCTATATGGAAAGGCCACCAGAAACTGGCCTGGACGATTAAGGACGCTTAACCGGGGCTACCCGCTGCAGTGGAAATGCGCCATGTGTCCGGAGCCCCCCCCCCCCCCCTCTGTGCACAGCTGAGAGGGAAGACTGCCTCCTCTCTTATCAGTGACACCCATAAGCCATTATAGGCCTTACACTCAACTGAACAAACCACTTTGTTTATACTGTAAATATAGAAAAGCATAAAATGTGAAGCATTTTCATTGTGGGTTATACAAGAATATAATTGATTATAACTAACTTTCGTTTTAAGTATTCAACCTGATATGGAGATCTCAACAAAGCACTAGGATAGGGTGAGGGAAAAGAGCAGGAACTAAGATGTATGCGCCACATCTACACCATGAGCGCATTGAGCTAAAAAGGTTTTTGGCACCGACACCAATCCGTCGACTCGGCCGGGATCAAGGCACGTGTGCCTCTCCCTGCTTCCACGTCTACAGCAAGGGGAAAGAGTATCATCATCTACATCCTCCCCCTCGGTCAAATCCTAGTTTCACCACCTCCGCAAGATTGCAAAGATCCGACCCTCTCTTACCTGCAGCTGAACGACCTATCCTTCATTTCCTCCTGGACTCACGTCTACGGCTCCCCCCCCCATAGACTCCACATGATACAACATGCAGCCGCCCCACTCCTCACACTCTCCAGATCGTGGCACCTCATCACCCCCCCCCCCCCCCCCCCCAAGACCTTCACTGGCTTCCCGTCTCCCAACGCATCAACTACAACATACAGGCCCTCATCTATAGCCCCCCACCATCTGCCCCCCTACCAACCCTCACGGCCCCTCAGATCCACCTCAGCCGGTCTCCTGTCCCCCCGGGTCCAAGGCAGCTTTGAGGACAGAGCATTTTCAGTGGCAGCTGGATCTGGAATTCCCTCCTCCAAGATCTCCGCTATTCTGAGACCCTCAGTGTTCCAGTCCCTTTTCAAAACTCATCTCTTCTCCTGTCTACTCATAGCCCCCCCCATCATCGATAGTCCTACACCCCCCCCCCTAACCTTCCCTTTTATTGTAAAGCGATGTTGAGTCCTTGAAAAGCCCTAAATATAATGTATTATTATTATGATACTGACAGGTTTCAGATCTTGCTGTGTACAATTAATCTTCCTGAGAGGTGTCACTTGTGATGTCGTCTGTGTGGTCCACAGTGAATGTAGTCCTGACAGCAACAGGTGATAAGAATCAAAGGTTCCCATAGGATCCCATAGGAAATGCATGCGGGCCATTTTTGACCCACTTATTGAAGCTTGCGGTAGTAATACAAAAACTACAATTTCTTAAAATGTAAATCAAACATTAGAATGGCATGATATCCAAAACATGCTTTTTGAGGAATAGCTGGAATATGAAATGATAAAAGAATGTAATCACAAAGATACTTCCAGAAAACCACCTCATCGGGTCAAAAGAGACCCACTTATGCATCTGAGGGGTAACGTGTGTCGCTGCCTTGTTAGACAGCCAGTATTAGCTCACGGTAAGAGCAGGGATGCCAGCGATTATTCGCTACAGTCTCCATAATCGAATATTATTTTCAAAAATCGATTTTATTTATATATTTTTTTAATTTTATTTATGTTTTTTTTTTTTTCTGGCTTAGTTTCAACCAAAATATATATAAATATATATATGCTAATAATAGTAATAGTATTAATAATTGTAAATGGTCATTGGTCACACCACCAGTTTGTTTTACTGTAAACTTGGCAACCCTAGTTAATAGCAGTGAACTTCTTAAATTGAGATCGGTTGATCGATACACATTTGACTCTAATCCAATCAGAGCCCAGTCTGCTCTGATTGGTCAACCTGCTTAGAGATGTCCCGCCCCTTAGCCTGTCACGTACAATGTGTTGGAGCGCTAGCCAATAGGAGCGTAAGTGTTTTTTACGCTTCCCTCTAATCTTTTCTGTTGTATTTCATATTTAATGAATATCTTTGGAACACATCACCTCGACTCGGAGAAACTGAGATCGACCATTTGTTTTGACATTTTATACTTCAAAGCATAAATCAGGAAAAACTAATCCATAAAGAAAACAATCGTTGCAGCTCTAATTTGTATAATAATCTAAAATGTTTAACCCTGCGTAAAGAATACAAAACAAAGATATTTAAACACAGATGTGATGTTTGGCGCTGCAGGAAGTCAGCAGAGTTCCCGTCACGCAGGAAGCAGCTCCACGACAGCTTTAAAAACACTGTGAGAGAAACGTCCGACATTCAGGAAACAAAAGGTCCGTCTGTGTTCCCGCCGTCCCTCCGTAGGAAACCCCACCAGGTCAGTATCGATATCCCCATGAGTCTCTCGTTGATCGCTGCACACAGGAGACATCTCAAAGAACCGCTTTGTCTGAACGCAGGAATGTTCCGGAGCGTCCAGGGTCTCCGAGGGAAACAGTCAAATTTACAAAAATCAGATCTGAGGCCGGACCACATGGACCACATGGTAACGGAGGTTTGGGGTTTTTGGGCTGTTTAATATCGACACAGATTTAAATATACAAACAGTATACAACAAACGTGAGGATTTACAACAAAAAACACTTCTCTCACTCTCGTCATCTGCGGTGTCTCTTTGAAGTCGTCCTGCGTCTCTTTGAAGTCGTCCTGCGTCTCTTTGAGGTCGTCCTACGTCTCTTTGAGGTCGTCCTGCGTCTCTTTGAAGTCGTCCTGCGTCTCTTTGAAGTCGTCCTGCGTCTCTTTGAAGTCGTCCTACGTCTCTTTGAAGTCGTTTAAAGTCATTTTGTATGTCTTTGAAATAGTTTTGTCTTTGAAGTAATTTGTGTATGTCTTTGAAGTTGTTTTGTGTGTCTTTGAAGTTGTTTTGCGTCTCCTTGAAGTTGTTTTGTGTGCCTTTGAAGTTGTTTTGTGTGCCTTTGAAGTTGTTTTGTGTGCCTTTGAAGTTGTTTTGTGTGCCTTTGAAGTTGTTTTGTGTGTCTTTGAAGTTGTTTTGCGTCTCCTTGAAGTTGTTTTGTGTGCCTTTGAAGTTGTTTTGTGTGTCTTTGAAGTTGTTTTGTGTGTCTTTGAAGTTGTTTTGCGTCTCCTAGAAGTTGTTTTGTGTGCCTTTGAAGTTGTTTTGTGTGTCTTTGAAGTTGTTTTGCGTCTCCTTGAAGTTGTTTTGTGTGCCTTTGAAGTTGTTTTGTGTGTCTTTGAAGTTGTTTTGTGTGCCTTTGAAGTTGTTTTGTGTGTCTTTGAAGTTGTTTTGTGTGTCTTTGAAGTTGTTTTGTGTGTCTTTGAAGTTGTTTTGTGTGCCTTTGAAGTTGTTTTGTGTGCCTTTGAAGTTGTTTTGTGCGTCCTTGAAGTTGTTTTGCGTCTCCTTGAAGTTGTTTTGCGTCTCTTTGAAGTTGTTTTGTGTGCCTTTGAAGTTGTTTTGTGTGCCTTTGAAGTTGTTTTGTGTGTCTTTGAAGTTGTTTTGTGTGTCTTTGAAGTTGTTTTGCGTCTCCTTGAAGTTGTTTTGCGTCTCTTTGAAGTTGTTTTGCGTCTCTTTGAAGTTGTTTTGTGTGCCTTTGAAGTTGTTTTGTGTGCCTTTGAAGTTGTTTTGTGTGTCTTTGAAGTTGTTTTGTGTGTCTTTGAAGTTGTTTTGTGTGCCTTTGAAGTTGCTTTGCGTGCCTTTGAAGTTGCTTTGCTTTCGTCAAAGTTGTCTCGTATTTCTGAGTATATATTTCAGACATTTTGCTCTGGAGACAAAGTGAGTCTTGCATTTGATTCATACGGAATGCTCTCTTTCTGTGTTTCTGCAAATCATGGACTTGAGTCTCGATATTTAAAAACAAAATAAGTGCATATTTAAGTAATTTAGCATCTCTTAAAAGTTTTTTGTATTTCCTTTTTAGTCACTTTTGTCTCTGTAGTGATCTCTACAAAGCCGTCATGTTTGGTTGTTGTCCTTTTGAACTTGTTTTGTGTCTCTTTGAAGTAATTGTTTATGTCTTTGAAGTCATTTTGCGTCTCTTCAAAGTTGTCACGTTGTATTTTGGATTATTTTGAAGTTGTCTTACGTCTCTTTGAAGTTGTATTTCCTTTTAGTCGCTTTTTTTTTCTCTGTAGTAATTTTACGTCTCTTCAAAGTTGTCTGGTATTTCTAAGTCGTTTCTTGTCTCTCGGAAGTTGTCTTACGTCTCTTTGAAGTTGTCTTACGTCTCTTTGAAGTTGTCTTACGTCTCTTTGAAGTTGTCTTTCGTCTCTCGGAAGTTGTTCTGCTTCTCCTTTTTAGTCTCACCTTTTAGTTTTATCAGGAATGCTCTCTTTCTGTGTTTCAGCACCGCTCACGGACTCGCTGACTGTCGATATTTAAAAACAGCCAAAACAAACAAAAAAACTAAATCATCAGGACGTCGTACATGTCTCGCCCCTCCCACGGCCTCAGATCTGCAGTCTGTATGAGGAAGAGGATGATGATGATGAAGGCCTCCTCAGTTGTCGGACTCGTCGCTGCTCTCGCGGCTGATTTCGATCTGAAGCGACGGCAGGTTATCGAGACGACTCTTTTTGATCTGTGTGGTCAGACGCTCCTGTTTCTGTTTGATCATCGCGCCCCAAACCTCCTGCAGCGCCGAGTCGCCCTCCTCTTCCTCCCCTGCCACCACCTTCTTCTC
>NW_027263402.1:0-17500 GCF_902827115.2 Pseudochaenichthys georgianus
TATGCAAATAAACAAATCGACAAGCAATCATTTTTATCGGCAGGCTCCAGATTGATTGACACTTTGCTGATCGATGGGAAAACACATCGATCAGAGGTGAGAGTCTCGCGGTGAAGCTGACCTTCCGACGCGCCGCGTTTAATGCAAATACTGAGGAAAGTTCATCCGTTCCTTCACCTTTAATCTGAATACATCTTGGAGAAGTTTGTAGAGATCTGACAGAGGTTGCAGGCGTCCTTGAAGGCTTTGAAAGGTCTTCCGTGTGGACCCTGGTGTTCGTGCGGGAATGTTGTTCAGATGCATCAGGACGTATCGAGTGGTTTTAAAGTCTGTAATGAGATGTCTGAGGTTCCTCGAGGCCCCTTTAAGTACTTTTTCAGGGGTCATTTTCACATTATTCCTTGAGTGCATCTTTCACGGAGATATGAGGGTCCTTGAAGTTGTTCCAAGTGTTCTTGAAAAGCATGTTTAAAGTCTGTGAGACGTTGCAAGTGGATCCTCAATTGGAAGATCAGGAGGTTTCAAGTTGTGTTTTTAAGGTAAACATAAGATATTCAAAGGATGTTTAAAGCGTTCCAGCAGTCCTTGCCATAGATGACAAACATCCTTTACTCAAGTAGAAGTACAGATACTCGTGTTTAAAAATGGTGAAAGTAGAAGTACTGACTAAACTTCTTTACTCAAGTCCAAGTAAAGAGGCTTTGAAGTGTACTTCAGTAAAAAGTACCCATAGCTAGCAGCTGCTTTAAAAGGCAAGTTTATTTATATAGCACTTTTCAACACAAGGCAATTCAAAGTGCTTTACAAAAAATGAAAGACATTAAGAAAATGTCATTTAAAATCAGTCATTAAAAAGAAAAGATAATAAAATAAACGTTAAAAGGAAAAGTACATGGATAAAAGTTACAGTGCAGTCTAAGATATGAATAGTTCAATTAAAAGCAGCGACAAAAAGAAAAGTCTTCTTGCTGGATTTGAAAGTAGTCAGAGTTGCAGCGGACCTGCAGGTTTCTGGAGTTTGTTCCAGATGTTTGGAGCATAATAACTGAACGCTGCTTCTCCAGGTTTAGTTCTGACTCTGGGGACAGAAAGCTGACCAGTCCCTGAAGACCTGAGAGATCTGGATGGTTCATAGTTTAGCAGGAGGTCAGAAATGTATTTTGGGCCTAAACCATTCAGTGCTTTATAAACCAGCAGCAGTATTTAGAAATCTATTCTTTGACACACAGGAAGCCAGTGTGAAGACTTCAGAGCAGGAGTGATGTGATCCACTTTCTTAGTGTCAGTGAGGACTCGAGCAGCGGCGTTCTGAATCAGCTGCAGCTTCCTAACAGATGTTTTAGTGAGACCTGTGAAGACACCTTTGCAGTAGTCCAGTCTACTGAAGATAAAAGCATGGACACGTGTCTCCAGATCCTGCTGTGACATTAGTCTTTTAATCCTAGATATGTTCTTTAGGTGATAGTAGGCTGGTTTAGAAACTGTTTTAATGTGACTGTTGAAACTCAGGTCAGAGTCCATGACTACACCTAGATTTCTGGCTTTATCTGTTGGTTTGAACATTGCAGACTGAAGCTCAGCGCTAACTTTTATACGTTCTGCCTTGGCTCCAAATACCATTACCTCAGTTTTATCTTTGTTTAATTGGAGAAAGTTCTGACACATCCAGTCATTGGTTTGTTCAATGCACTTACTCAGTGTTTGAAATGGAGCATAGTCTCCTGGTGAAATTGTTATATAAATGTGTGTGTCATCCGCATAGCTATGGAAACTTATTTTGTTGTTCTTCATTATCTGAGCCAGTGGTAGCATGTAGATGTTAAAGAGAAGAGGCCCCAAGATGGAGCCTTGAGGTAACCCCACATGTCATATTTGTCAACTCAGATGTGTATTACCGATAGAAACAAAGTTGTTTCTATCCTTTAAGTAGGATTTAAACCAATTTAGAACTGTTTCCGAAAGTCCCACCCAGTTTTCCAGTCGGTCTAGTAATATGTTGTGGTCAACAGTGTCAAACGCAGCACTGAGATCTAATAATACTAACACTGAAGTTCTGCCACTGTCTGTGTTTAAGTCGATGTCATTGAAGACCTTTACAAGAGCAGTCTCAGTGCTGTGGTTTGGACGAAAGCCTGACTGGAACACATCCAAACAGTTATTTAAATGCAAGAAATTACTCAACTGTTGAAAAACAACTTTTTCAATGATCTTACCTTGAAATGGGAGATTTGATATGGGCCTGTAATTGTTCATTACTGAAGCATTTAGATCAGGGGTGTCAAACTCAAGGCCCGGGGGCCACATTCGGTCCGCGACTTCATTTTATGTGGCCCCACAAGAGCTTGCAAAGAATATAATATGTTTATTATACGGTTACATGCTGCAGAAGCACGTTGCCCTTAAACTACATGTCCCACAATGCATCTCAAATATGACTTTTTTCTCCGAATTTGCCTTTTTTTCTTCAAAATATGCATTTTTTCATAGAATTCCTTTTTCTCAGAATTAGATTTTTATTTCAAAATGTCACTTCTATTTCTTTTTTCTCCAGAATTTGGCTTTTCTTTTTAAATCATTTTGGGACATACGCACTGAAAAGACTTCTGCTTTCAGACGTAGTTAATTATGAAGTTATTACCCTATCCGATGATAATCCAATGCAGAGGCAATGATGTACATTATTTTATATATATGATATATTTATATATGTATTTTTATATAGTCTTAAAGTTACAACCGGCCCTTTGAGTGCAACCATAATGCTGATGTGGCCCGCGATGAAATTGAGTTTGACACCCCTGATCTAGATTATTCTTTTTTAAGAGCGGTTTAATGACTGCAGTTTTCAGGGCCTGTGGAAAAATACCTGAGTGAAGAGATTTGTTTACTATGTGAAGTAGATCTGAGGCCATGCAACGAAAAACATCTTTGAAAAACCCTGTTGGAATAATATCAAGGCAGCAGGAGGAGGACTTCAGAAGTTGAATAATGTCCTCTAGGTTTTTATCATTAATCTGATGGAACTGTGTCATGGTGTCTGAATTGATGTTAAGTGGACACACAGACAACACATTTGCTGTTCCTGATGCAGAGGCACCGACTGCTTGTCTGATTTTCTGAATGTTCTCCGTGAAGAAGGCAAAGTCATTGCACGCCCTGGTGGATAGAAATTCAGAGGCTACTGACACTGGGGGGTTAGTTAGTCTGTCGACGGTAGCAAACAAGGCACAGGCGTTGTTTTTGTTTTTGGTAATGATGTCAGAGAAGAAAGACTGTCGTGCGTTTTTCAATTCCAAATTATAAAGGCCAAGTCTCTCTTTATAGATTTCAAAGTGAACCTGGAGATTTGTTTTTCTCCACCTGCGTTCAGCTTTTCGACATTCTCTTTTCTCTGCTCTCACGGTCATGGCCTTTCTCCATGGAGATATTTTCTTCCCAGTCACTTCCTTTACCTTAGTTGGAGCAATGGCATCTATAACATTTGTAATTGTTCAATTAAAATGATCTACTAGCTCATTTACTGAGATGTTAGCAGGGGTAAGTGTGGAAGAAAAAATTCTGAGTAAACATTTCCCTAGTATTTTCAGTTAAATATCGCTTTGTGGTTACCTCTTTTTGAACACTTGTGTGAACAGAAATAGAACTCTCAAAAAACACACAGGAAAGAGTACCTGACCTCCCTTTATATCAACAGAACAATAATGTCATTGTTAGCTAATGAATGTTTCCATGCTGAACAACGGAAACATGACAACGTTTCCATTGGTCCCTCTTCTTTAGAGAAGACCAGGAAGTGATGGATACACGGATCGTGTTCCAACCAATAGGCACGCAGTGACTCTGAAGAATAATGATCACGCACCAACACACATTCAGACTAAAGGAACCAGCTGTTTGGAAAATGAGAGAAGTAGAAAGTACAAGTATTTGAGTTCAACATGTGAGAAGTAGAAAGTACAGGTATTTGAGTTCAACATGTGAGAAGTAGAAAGTACAGGTATTTGAGTTCAACATGTAAGAAGTAGAAAGTACAGGTATTTGGGTTCAACATGTGAGAAGTAGAAAGTACAGGTATTTGAGTTCAACATGTGAGAAGTAGAAAGTACAGGTATTTGTGTTCAACATGTAAGAAGTAGAAAGTACAGGTATTTGAGTTCAACATGTAAGAAGTAGAAAGTACAGGTATTTGGGTTCAACATGTGAGAAGTAGAAAGTACAGGTATTTGAGTTCAACATGTGAGAAGTAGAAAGTACAGGTATTTGAGTTCAACATGTGAGAAGTAGAAAGTACAGGTATTTGGGTTCAACATGTGAGAAGTAGAAAGTACAGGTATTTGAGTTCAACATGTAAGAAGTAGAAAGTACAGGTATTTGGGTTCAACATGTAAGAAGTAGAAAGTACAGGTATTTGAGTTCAACATGTGAGAAGTAGAAAGTACAGGTATTTGAGTTCAACATGTGAGAAGTAGAAAGTACAGGTATTTGAGTTCAACATGTAAGAAGTAGAAAGTACAGGTATTTGAGTTCAACATGTGAGAAGTAGAAAGTACAGGTATTTGAGTTCAACATGTAAGAAGTAGAAAGTACAGGTATTTGAGTTCAACATGTAAGAAGTAGAAAGTACAGGTATTTGGGTTCAACATGTAAGAAGTAGAAAGTACAGGTATTTGAGTTCAACATGTAAGAAGTAGAAAGTACAGGTATTTGAGTTCAACATGTGAGAAGTAGAAAGTACAGGTATTTGAGTTCAACATGTGAGAAGTAGAAAGTACAGGTATTTGAGTTCAACATGTGAGAAGTAGAAAGTACAGGTATTTGAGTTCAACATGTGAGAAGTAGAAAGTACAGGTATTTGGGTTCAACATGTAAGAAGTAGAAAGTACAGGTATTTGAGTTCAACATGTAAGAAGTAGAAAGTACAGGTATTTGAGTTCAACATGTAAGAAGTAGAAAGTACAGGTATTTGTGTTCAACATGTAAGAAGTAGAAAGTACAGGTATTTGAGTTCAACATGTGAGAAGTAGAAAGTACAGGTATTTGAGTTCAACATGTAAGAAGTAGAAAGTACAGGTATTTGAGTTCAACATGAGAGAAGTAGAAAGTACAGGTATTTGAGTTCAACATGTGAGAAGTAGAAAGTACAGGTATTTGAGTTCAACATGTAAGAAGTAGAAAGTACAGGTATTTGAGTTCAACATGTAAGAAGTAGAAAGTACAGGTATTTGGGTTCAACATGTGAGAAGTAGAAAGTACAGGTATTTGAGTTCAACATGTAAGAAGTAGAAAGTACAGGTATTTGAGTTCAACATGTGAGAAGTAGAAAGTACAGGTATTTGAGTTCAACATGTAAGAAGTAGAAAGTACAGGTATTTGAGTTCAACATGAGAGAAGTAGAAAGTACAGGTATTTGAGTTCAACAGTGTGAGGAAGTAGAAAGTACAGGTATTTGAGTTCAACATGTAAGAAGTAGAAAGTACAGGTATTTGAGTTCAACATGTAGAAGTAGAAAGTACAGGTATTTGAGTTCAACATGTGAGAAGTAGAAAGTACAGGTATTTGAGTTCAACATGTGAGAAGTAGAAAGTACAGGTATTTGGGTTCAACATGTAAGAAGTAGAAAGTACAGGTATTTGGGTTCAACATGTAAGAAGTAGAAAGTACAGGTATTTGAGTTCAACATGTAAGAAGTAGAAAGTACAGGTATTTGGGTTCAACATGTAAGAAGTAGAAAGTACAGGTATTTGAGTTCAACATGTAAGAAGTAGAAAGTACAGGTATTTGAGTTCAACATGTGAGAAGTAGAAAGTACAGGTATTTGAGTTCAACATGTAAGAAGTAGAAAGTACAGGTATTTGAGTTCAACATGTACGAAGTAGAAAGTACAGGTATTTGAGTTCAACATGTAAGAAGTAGAAAGTACAGGTATTTGTGTTCAACATGTAAGAAGTAGAAAGTACAGGTATTTGGGTTCAACATGTAAGAAGTAGAAAGTACAGGTATTAGAGTTCAACATGTAAGAAGTAGAAAGTACAGGTATTTGAGTTCAACATGTGAGAAGTAGAAAGTACAGGTATTTGGGTTCAACATGTAAGAAGTAGAAAGTACAGGTATTTGAGTTCAACATGTAAGAAGTAGAAAGTACAGGTATTTGGGTTCAACATGTAAGAAGTAGAAAGTACAGGTATTTGAGTTCAACATGTAAGAAGTAGAAAGTACAGGTATTTGAGTTCAACATGTGAGAAGTAGAAAGTACAGGTATTTGAGTTCAACATGTAAGAAGTAGAAAGTACAGGTATTTGTGTTCAACATGAGAGAAGTAGAAAGTACAGGTATTTGAGTTCAACATGTAAGAAGTAGAAAGTACAGGTATTTGGGTTCAACATGTAAGAAGTAGAAAGTACAGGTATTTGGGTTCAACATGTAAGAAGTAGAAAGTACAGGTATTTGAGTTCAACATGTGAGAAGTAGAAAGTACAGGTATTTGAGTTCAACATGTAAGAAGTAGAAAGTACAGGTATTTGTGTTCAACATGAGAGAAGTAGAAAGTACAGGTATTTGAGTTCAACATGTAGAAGTAGAAAGTACAGGTATTTGGGTTCAACATGTAAGAAGTAGAAAGTACAGGTATTTGAGTTCAACATGTGAGAAGTAGAAAGTACAGGTATTTGAGTTCAACATGTAAGAAGTAGAAAGTACAGGTATTTGGGTTCAACATGTAAGAAGTAGAAAGTACAGGTATTTGAGTTCAACATGTGAGAAGTAGAAAGTACAGGTATTTGAGTTCAACATGTAAGAAGTAGAAAGTACAGGTATTTGAGTTCAACATGTAAGAAGTAGAAAGTACAGGTATTTGAGTTCAACATGTGAGAAGTAGAAAGTACAGGTATTTGAGTTCAACATGTAAGAAGTAGAAAGTACAGGTATTTGAGTTCAACATGTAAGAAGTAGAAAGTACAGGTATTTGAGTTCAACATGTGAGAAGTAGAAAGTACAGGTATTTGAGTTCAACATGTAAGAAGTAGAAAGTACAGGTATTTGAGTTCAACATGTAAGAAGTAGAAAGTACAGGTATTTGAGTTCAACATGAGAGAAGTAGAAAGTACAGGTATTTGAGTTCAACATGTAAGAAGTAGAAAGTACAGGTATTTGAGTTCAACATGTAAGAAGTAGAAAGTACAGGTATTTGAGTTCAACATGTAAGAAGTAGAAAGTACAGGTATTTGAGTTCAACATGTGAGAAGTAGAAAGTACAGGTATTTGGGTTCAACATGTAAGAAGTAGAAAGTACAGGTACTTGTCTTATTCTTCCTAAAGGTGTACATTTGGATTTATAAATATTTAATACTAGGAGACTACGGATGTACCTGCTTGGGACACATGTGGAATGAAGTGGATATTGTAAAACTATTGGACAGAGATGTGTGGGCGATGACAGACAGCTCCACCGCACTTCTGCATTTACAATAACTTAACTTTGTTAACTTTGTACTATGTTTTTTAAATAACGTGTCACTCTGAAGTCCCGAAATTAACTCGTTTAATGCGTCTTAAAACCTGTGTGTGTTTCCACCATCGTCCCCTCACACACACAAATCAAACCTAGACCTTTAGACTCCACACACCCCGTATTCTTGCTAATGACACCGGCGCTAATTTCCTAATGCCTCCTGTCATCCCCAGCAAACACTCTTACACACACACACACACACACACACACACACACACACACACACACACACACACACACACACACACACACACACACACACACACACACACACACACACACACACTGATACACAAGCAATGATTAATGCGGGTCTTCTAAATACACTTCTGCCTCTGTCTCACAACCAACTTTTCAAACTCGCACACAGCTAATTTTCTAATGTCCCCCAACACATACACACACACACACACACACACACACACACACACACACACACACACACACACACACACACACACACACACACACACACACACACACGTCTAGTTTACGCCTCGGTGTGAGTGATATCCCGACCATTATGGGCCCCTTTATTTACACTGGCTTTACAAATGAGCCCTAATTACTGGGTCTTAATGATGTGTTCGGGCGAGCGACAAGCGAGGTAGCTCTGCAGAGAGATAACGAGAGAGAGAAGGGAGAGAGAGAGAGGGAGGGAGAGGAGGCGTTAGCTTGGAGGTTCTTTTTGTAAATGTCAAGAGCAGAGAGTTGATGGCTTCATCAATCCTTTATCCCTGCAAAACACCTGGAGGAGGAGAGAAGAGGGGGGAGATTAGTCGGGCAGAGGGAGGATGAGGGGGAGAGAGAGATGAGCTGGAGGGGGAGAGAGAGAGGGAAAGGGAGGGACAGATCAGCCAGAGGGAGAAAGTTGGCTAGGGAGAGGAGGAGGAGAGAAGATGATGTGAGGAGACATGGAAGAGGGGAGATAAAGGAATACAAAGTCAGAGAGTGAGGGGGAGATAAGGGAGACAAGTGGGAGAGAAGGAAGGAAGGGGAGATAGGTAGGAGATGGGATATTGGCTAAAGGCAAAAGGATAGTATGAGGACAGACAACAAGGAGGTAGGACATGTGGAGAAAAGAAGGAAATAAATGCTATGGGAAGGTAGGAAAGGAGAGGGAAAGGACACAAACAAGGAAGAAGGATAGAGGAGTAAAGGAAGCCAAAATATTAAAGAAGGGAGGAGAAAAGATGATGAATACAAAGTTAGAGAGTAAGGGGGAAATGGGAGGGAGATAAGGGACACAAGTGGGAGAGAAGGAAGGAAGGAGAGATAGGTAGGAGGCAAAAGGATAGTAGGAGGAGAGACAAGGAGGTAGGACATGTGGAGAAAAGAAGGAAATAAATGCTATGGGAAGGTAGGAAAGGAGAGGGAAAGGACACAAACAAGGAAGAAGGATAGAGGAGTAAAGGAAGCCAAAATATTAAAGAAGGGAGGAGAAAAGATGATGTGAGGAGACAGGAAAGAGGGGATATAAAGGAATACAAAGTTAGAGAGTAAGGGGGAAATGGGAGGGAGATAAAGGAGACAAGTGGGAGAGAAGGAAGGAAGGAGAGATAGGTAGGAGGCAAAAGGATAGTAGGAGGAGAGACAAGGAGGTAGGACATGTGGAGAAAGTTTTCCCTGTTCCCGTTAGTGTGTACTTCCTGTCTGTCTTCTTCCCTTAGTCCTAAGATCTAAAACAGCAAGAAAATTCAATATATCTGCACAGTCTCTTCGTCATCCTTAGCGACGGTCTGTTCTCCTTAGCAACGAGAATGAACAGCCTTTGGAATGTCCGAATTGACCAATCAGAATCGAGTATTCAACCAAGCTGTGCAATAATGACGAAACAATGGATTGAGTATAAATAAAAACGGCAAGAAATGTGTTTTATATTTAACTTTTAACTCTTTTAACCCGATGAACAGCTCCAATAACATGTTAAATACATGTGAGGAGTCTTCAGAGTCTTTATCAGGCCTCTAAAGACCCTGCTGTTGTTATTTAACAGCTGATGCTCTTCACTCTCTCCCTGCCTCTCAGGGTGTAATCCCCCTCTCGGTTTCCTCTCTCCTTCCATCTCCCTCTCATTACAGATCCATTTCTTTCTTTTTAGGGCCTCTTTCTTCCCACTTATCTCCTTCTCCCTCTCTCCCTGCTGCCGCTGTCTCTCCTAATCTCCCTCTCGCCCTCCGCCCTGTCCCTTTCTTTCTTCTCTCCCCCCTCCTCCCCCTCTCATCTCCCTCTCATCCTCCTCAGTGTAATGCAGGATAAAGACATTGGGATCACATATGGCCGAGTGGTAGTGGCGGCGCGCCACTTAAATCCACTCATTTAAGTGCAAATCGGTGTCATTCTGGAGCCGCCGAGCAGATGCTAGGCCATGTCAGCATAACTGGATGTGACCACCGCTGGCTTAGCGTGTGTGTGTGTGTGTGTGTGTGTGTGTGTGTGTGTGTGTGTGTGTGTGTGTGTGTGTGTGTGTGTGTGTGTGTGTGTGTGTGTGTGTGTGTGTGTGTGTGTGTGTGTGTGTGTGTGTGTGTGTGTGTGTGTGTGTGTGTGTGTGTGTGTGTGTGTGTGTGTGTGTGTGTGTGTGTGTGTGTGTGTGTGTGTGTGTGTGTGCTCTGTAACCTCTATGGGTTGTGATGAAAGTACCTGCTCTTTAAATGCAGAGAACAGATAAATTGATAGGCGATTAAAACCAGGGATCTGTGCACATGGGTCTGGTTTAAAGCTATACTGTGTGTGTGTGTGTGTGTGTGTGTGTGTGTGTGTGTGTGTGTGTGTGTGTGTGTGTGTGTGTGTGTGTGTGTGTGTGTGTGTGGTGTGTGTGTGTGTGTGTGTGTGTGTGTGTGTGTGTGTGTGTGTGTGTGTGTGTGTGTGTGTGTGTGTGTGCGTGCGTGCGTGCGTGCGTGCGTGCGTGCGTGCGTGCGTGCGTGCGTGCGTGCGTGCGTGCGTGCGTGCGTGCGTGCGTGCGTGCGTGCGTGCGTGCGTGCCCTGTTCTCTGAATGCAATGGGGAAAGTACAACAAACAAAAAAGATGCACACAAAGGCTATTTCGTGGTAGCACTCATTTTGTAAAGGGAATCGAGCAAACTAAAATGCACCTTTTCTTTAGAGAGAAATACAGAGATTATTTTGTAAAGTGGTTAATGACGATGTGTGCAAACATAAAGGTCCCCAGTCGTGTATTCTCTGTAAATGTGTTGCAGTTCTTTAAAGCGAATGCACGGCATGCTCCTTCTCTGTTTAGCAGCATCCACACATTCAGAAGCTACTGGAAATGTTTCTGTAAGTCATGACGTATCTTCTGCTTCGATAAGGGGCCATGATTTTAGTTCTTAGTCACGTTGTTTATGCTGTCGTCTCACTCACAGTTATAGTAATGCAGTGATGACATGTTTTTGTAGGCTAGCCCAGATGTTAGCAATGGAAATAAGATATGTGGCAAACACGTTTTTCATACTCACACATTTTGTTCAGCAGGGTAATCTCCACATATTAACACCGCTTTTTTAAAGCTTAAATTAAAAACTACAGCACCGCTAAGCTAAAGGTGGCTAATGTTGGGCTATAAAGGAACTACAGCACGGTCACATGACTTCACGTCACCACCGCTAAGCTAAAGGCGGCTAATGTTGGGCTATAAAGGAACTACAGCACGGTCACATGACTTCACGTCACCACCGCTAAGCTAAAGGTGGCTAATGTTGGGCTATAAAGGAACTACAGCACGGTCACATGACTTCACGTCACCACCGCTAAGCTAAAGGCGGCTAATGTTGGGCTATAAAGGAACTACAGCACGGTCACATGACTTCACGTCACCACCGCTAAGCTAAAGGTGGCTAATGATGGGCTATAAAGGAACTACAGCACGGTCACATGACTACACGTCACCACCGCTAAGCTAAAGGTGGCTAATGTTGGGCTATAAAGGAACTACAGCACGGTCACATGACTTCACGTCACCATCGCTAAGCTAAAGGCGGCTAATGTTGGGCTATAAAGGAACTACAGCACGGTCACATGACTTCATGTCAGCACCGCTAAGCTAAAGGCGGCTAATGGCTAACAGGCACACAAACACAAGACAGGAAAGGGAAAAGCATAATAAATCCTCTTTAAGTTAACAGACTACTATCATTTTCTTTATATTTATTAAATCCAACTGATAACTTATTATGTTTCCTTGTCTTTTACGAAATGTTGAGTAAATGAAGTTTTAATTGACTAACTTCAGTGTGTCTCTCCCTCAGGTACACACGATAAAACATCTCATTGTTATTCAGAGTCGGAGCGCAGGTCATATTTAAATCATAAATGTCATTACGGTTCACTTATATCTATAATGAATCCACCATCAGAGGGAGATTAGCCCAACGCGGCGCCTGTGGTTTATTCGTGCCGACTCGTTATTAGCGTCGTGATAACGCTGGTTAATTGTCGCCGTTATTTAGCTGCTTTGTGCGGCGTTATGAACGGCTGATAAAAGTCTAAAGGAAGAAGAGAGTAGTTTGGGTTTGTCTCCCATAATAACACATCAAGCTGCTTTTGTTCTTTTTAAATCCACTTTTATTTCGTCACTTGTGTATTATATCCTTCACTTAAATCCTATTTATTAGAATTATTTAGGAAAACAATAAAAGGAAATATTAATAAATACATGGATGTAAATTCATTCATAAGACATAATTTATTTAAGTTGTTTTTATGAGAATTAAAAGTCTAAATATCTAAATATTGGAATTATTTCACATGTATAGGAAAACAAGGTTCATTTTATAATGTTAGTGTCGACAGGAAAGACAGTACACACATAGAAAGACAGGTGAACACACACACGCTCTCTCACACACACACACACACACACACACACACACACACACACACACACACACACACACACACACACACACACACACACAGGTGCTTCATAACTACAGAATAAATGTCAGCTGAGTCTCCAACCTTTTCTTTCTGTCGATGAAAACTGAGCGACGTATTAACTCTGTTTCTGCTTATCATGGCCTTTCACTACGTGTGTGTGTGTGTGTGTGTGTGTGTGTGTGTGTGTGTGTGTGTGTGTGTGTGTGTGTGTGTGTGTGTGTGTGTGTGTGTGTGTGTGTGTGTGTGTGTGTGTGTGTGTGTGTGTGTGTGTGTGTGTGTGTGTGTGTGTGTGTGTGTGTGTGTGTGTGCGTGTGTGTGTGTGTGAATCAATAGTGTTTTTAATGGAACACATGGGCAGAGACAGGAGGAGCGAAACAGCTCATGTTTCTCAATGACCACACACACACACACACACACACACACACACACACACACACACACACACACACACACACACACACACACACACGCACAGGCCATAGCTGTAAAATAACCAGGAAAATAAATTAGAGAACAAACAGAAATGTGATTTGTTTCTTGTCCTGAAATGAAAACTGAAACTTTTCAAACTGCCACTGAACACATCTCGATGCTTCGCTGCTCCATGATGGAGGGCAACAGGTCGTTTTCCCAGCATGCATTGCACTTCCTGTTAGCGACCCCATCAACTCCCTTTCCCCTTTTCCCATCATTACTTTTTTCATTCGGTTAAATAACAAGCAATTGATGAAATTCCTTGTTTATCCATCATTCCCCCTCCTCTTCCTCGGTGGTTTCTCTTCACCTCCTCTTCATCACTTTCTGGTGTACAGCGTGTTTGATTTCTCTTATGACCTTATGTCACGTATTAAGCACACTACAGGGAAGAGAAAACCCCAAAAAGCATAGTAGAACCTCTTCAAAAACACGTGTATCTGATCTGTGGTCTCGTCAGAATCAATGCATTCGATATGGAATTTCTTCCAATGCATGAAATCTGAGTGAAACTAAAATCTTGGAAGCCATGAAGCATTTTAGCCGAGCTAACGTTATGATGAAATGTACTGAGAGTGGCTGATACAACTCCATGTAATGACCCTAATGATTTAGTGATGCCCAATTCTGCAAAACTAAACGTTCCTCCTCAGACTCAGAGCTCAGAGTTCGATCGGTGCAGGATTATTGTTATCAGACCGGTCTGCAGCGAGGTGTCGGGGCAATTTGAGCTAGAAGTTTGAATTAAAATCACAGAAAAGAAAGAAAGTCTGCAATTACTGCCAATCCCTGGACGTCTAAGTGTTTCTCAAACTTCTTCATACCAAGGACACTTAACCAATAACCAGTTTTTCTAGAACAGATTATAAATCGCCTGGTAATGGTACAAACAAGTGGGAACATGTGTGACGAAGGTGTTGCGCTGGGCTTTATCATGCAAGAGAAAGTGAAACTTAAGCTCGTTCCATTGTGGAGATATTCCCGCGAGAGTGCGGAAAACTTAAATGTATTTATTTATTTCAAATGTGAAATGTTACCAATATACTCACGGACCACTAGGGGGCGCTCGCGGACCACACTTTGAGAAGCACTGGTCTAAGGTGATGTTATCCCTTCAAGACCTTCAGAGGAACATAACTTTATATGTTTCTATGAATGTATATTGCTTTAATATTGATTGGTTAGTTTTAATGTTATGAAGCTAAAATACAGGAAAATATCCCTTAATTTGAAGGCACTCTTTAAAGCCGTGTCACACTGTCCCGAAATACACACCAGAGCAGAGGTTGCGCTAGACTTTTTCGCTGCCCGTCATTTTGACATTTCCGTCAAAATCCATTATTACCCGTCGGTCTGTACACAACTGACGGGGGGAGAGCACGCTCGTGAACTGTCAACGGGGGGAACTGTTAGCGCCGGTGTCATGCATGCCCACTGCACTTCGCGGGAGCGCGCCACAGCGTAAAGCATAAACTCCCAGACATTTCAATGATTTGTAGAGTATATTTGCTTTACATCGTTTAAGTATGATTGACATTGCAAGTTGTTCAGAAGCAAAATAATAAAAAATGTAAAAAAAAATCAGCTTGACGTTGGATCGCCGTAATTTAGAAATGAGATCGCATCGGTGTCTGAATCGAGATCACGATCTTTTTTCGATTAATCGTGCAGCACTAGACTAAATCTGAATTAATTTTCATGATTAAAGACAGGACAGTTTTTATAGACAAATAAACGTTTTACTTTTGCAAATTTAAAGTGCAAACATGAAAAGTAACGATACAAAGTGGCGAACTGCCTTCTTGCACACGTCACAGTTTGCTACGTTTTCATTAACAGTTGTGAAATAGCTCGTGAACTGTTAGCGCCGGTGTTATGCATGCCCACTGCACCTCGCCACCGCGTAAAGCACTCAGACAGTCCAATGATTTGTACGGCAAAGTTAGGTCTGGAAACGATATCATTTCCTTTTTGGCGGCCATCCGTAACAAGACATAACACCGGAGCCCTGCTGCGGGGAAACTTTGGCGCTGTTCTGAGTTTGTTCTAATCCATCAAAATGACTGCTTTCAGATTTTTCCGGCATTGTTAAAAGAAATCCGTCATAAAAGAAACATATTCGGTTAACGCGACCTCTGCACCCGATGGACACACGATAAAGGAAATGTTCAAATTCGGCTCTGATCGTAGCAACATCGGGCCATTCGTGAGGGCATCTTAAGCCATCGTATGACCGCCGGTGGAGATTCTCAGGCTCCGGCAGCAACTGCGTGAGCAGTGGCAAAATCTTTGGCATGCCAAAACATTTCCGAAAGACCTTGCGAAGGTTCATTTTCGTGTTGAATTCGTGTGCCCTTCGTAAGGCCATCGTGAGGGCATCTTGTCAAATCGTGTCGTTACTTCGTGTGATCATCGGTGCCATCGGGCATTTTTCACCTCACGAAGACAACACGAAGGAAACAAGAAGCTGCCCGATTGTCTTAGGAAGGCAGTGAAGCCCTCGCGATGCCGTCGTGTAGCCATCGTGTTATAGTACAATTTGTGTTCCGTGAAACTGAAAAGGATATTACTTTGTTTTTGTTACTTTCGTTGCAGTTGTATGTCTTAAATGTAATTTAGGTTGACTTCCTGTTTTATTTAGATGCTTTTATTTTGAAGGCGAGTTTACGCTGTTGACAGGAAGTTGTGGTTGCTATGGAAACAACACGAGTGTGTGCTTTGGGTGTTCTGTAGGCATCGTACTTGCTTCGGCTGTTAACCAAGTTCGGGGCCATCGGGCTTTTAGGACCTTCATGCATTCACTAATCCTCGTCTTTTTTTCTCAAAACGTTGGTGTTTAAATGCGGATATATGCGAATAACATGGATGCTATAAAGAAGATGCGTTGTATTAATTGCCTCAAAGCATTTTACAACATGTGGATAGCGTTTTTAAAGTTGCCGTTGGGATTTAAGGGTGCGTTCACATGCATGTTACCAAGCAGGAACTCGTTTTTCCGATTATTCCGACAGCACCTGAATGCAGCACTATGCCTATATCTTGCAATGTTAATTAAAGTTAAAGCTAATTTGTAATCTGCTCCAAAATGAAATATACTTCTCCTTGGCGCATGCCGCAATACTTTACCAATTCTCAGGTAAATTGGATGTATCCATAATCCTGCTGACAAATTAAGATAGAAATAGGGTTATTGAAACTGTAATATTATTTCCTACTTGTGTTACTCTTACCTCTACTATCCTGCTGTCTGAGTGAACGTCCTTTTTGTCCCCTGTCTGCACCCATAGCTGTAGATTAACTGTAATGGGACGGTGGGGAGAGAAAGAGCAGATGGGGCATAAAACAAACCTAGCACACATCAGGGTGTGTGTGTGTGTGTGTGTGTGTGTGTGTGTGTGTGTGTGTGTGTGTGTGTGTGTGTGTGTGTTTGACATCTCAGGTTTAAATTAGAAGCACATTGGGTGATGGTGCAGCAGTTATTATGTGTGTTTTTGTGTGTGTTTGTCACACATCCATCATCAGTCATTGTCAAAGCTTGAGACGATATGGAAAATAGATTCACTATCTCATTCTCTCGTTTATTTGTCTCTCTGTTTTCAGTATAGTAAGTTGTTTTTGGTGTGCGAATCGGCAACGAAAAAATATCTTGGTAATATATATATAATGTGGAGTACCCCAAGGTTCATCTCTGGGACTTCTTCCTTTCATATTTTTCATGCAAACACCTTCTCAAATGAAGCAAATCAACTAGAACATAGATGTATTATTATGTTAAAGTAGTGCACCTTAATCTACTTTTAAACGCGTCGAAACAACGGCCGAAAACATTTCCATTAACGCTTTAAAAAACGATGCAAATGGAAAAACACAAATGTACCAAACACATAGAAAATGAAGAAACATCAGAACCAGGTTTATCACAGTTAGGTTTACACGTACGAGGAATTTGACTTGATGTTGTGGTGCGTAAAAACAAGAATTAAAAACACAGATAGAGAACAAGAAAAATATTAAAAATAATAAAGGATATATCGTAAAATGTAACATATAAACACACACACACACACACACACACACACACACACACACACACACATACCATGTATACATCACTTCAGGGGACATTACATTGACTTACATGCATTTCCTGGAGACTTACCCTAACCTTAACCAAGTCTTCACCCTAAAATTAATGATTCCCCATAAGGGAGGCGAGTCCCCACACGTGACTATGTAAACAGATGTAGGTCCCCACAAGTATAGTAATGCTAGAACACACACACACACCATACTGTAATGGTGCACATACGAATACAACAACAAAACACACACACACACACACACACACTCCTAAAGGGATACAATATGTAATAAAAATCAGCTGTAATACAAAATAGTGTTGTACATTGTTTCCTAAAAGCGCTGCGTAAACTAAACGTTGCGATAAAAATACACTGCAAGAGGCTCAAAACAACGAAAGAACATTAAAAAGTCTTCATTACACTTTCAATTTGATGAAAGCACAGATTCTTTATTCTGTGAATTGGAAATACAAGCACATATGGTTCTGTATATATTCACGTTTGAGCCTGTGTGTGTGTGTGTCTGTGTGTGTGTGAGTCCACGCACACACACACAGTCTCC
>NW_027263402.1:25000-63236 GCF_902827115.2 Pseudochaenichthys georgianus
CGTAGCTACTTACTTTCTTGTCGAAGTACAAATGTCCAGGAAATATGCCCAACTCAACGGGGACTGCGAGCCGGCAGGCACGGCGCTCCGCTTCCGTAATGCTTCTGAAACGCTCGTGAAACGCGCCCGGTAGGGTATGACGCCGGAGGAGGCCGGACCAAAACCGCAGCCGTAACGCGCCGCAGACGGACCCGGTGGAAACTAGGGGTGAGTATCTTGCCCAAGGACACTTGGATACGTTGACTGACTACAGAGAGTTAACCGTTAACCACCTGGTTTGCGGATCATTACCTCCTGAACCACAGGCAGACAAACAATAACGAATTCAAACAGGTGTCCTGGGGGGTGTACTACGAAGCCGGATGTTCGCTTAGCGGCTAACTTCAGGGAAAACTCGGGGTTTCCGGTCCTACGAAGCTGGTTCTCTTTTTAGCGGGCTAGATCTCCATGGTAACAGTAACTTCCTGACGTTTTTATTATTATTACTCGTTAGACGCTTTTATCCAAAGCGAATTACTTCAGTACTGAGGACAATCCCCACAGGAGCACTTTGGGGTCAAGTGTCTCAGGGACGACGTGCTGACTGCAATGGGACTTGAACTTTCTATCCCCTGATTCAAAGTCCAGCACACAACCCACTGAGCCACAGCCAGTTATTATCACATAACTTTTTTATAGGTTGTTTTTTTGTGGTAACTTTGGGTAAATAATTGGAGTTAACAAAGCGTCTTTCCCAATAATTAGTGGACCAGATGTCATAAAAAATACTTGAATTAATTGTCGAAAAGATTTCACTTAACTCACAAGCCTTAAGAGGTGGATGAGGAAAATATAACGGAGATCCATCAAGTGATTGTTGAGATATATTTCACCGATTTAAATAGTTAATCGTACGGTACTTTGGTTTCCACAAGCGACCTTTGAAGAGACGTTTAAGAGACGATAAGCATTACGAGTCCCCGACAAAGTATATGATGTTTCCAGAGGTGCAAAGTAAAGTGTATTTAGTACAGCTTTGAGATACTAGTACTTCAGTATTTCCTTTTCACGCAACTTTATACTTCTACTCAATACAATTTGGAAGCAAATCCTTTTTACCTTTAGCTACTTTAGGTTATATTTTAAATTCAAAATAAACCATTATGCATTATTACAAATCGAGTAATTAAGTAGGTAACCTAACATTATCAAGTGCAGCACATAAATGCATCGATAATTATTATACAATGATCTACTATATGAGTCTGAAATCGGCCATTGCATGAAAAGTACTTTTATATTTGTATTTAAATACAAATGGTTTTACTTGAGTACAATTTGAAATGCAGGACTTGTACTTGTATCAGTGTATTTGAACACAGTAGTTTTGCTATACTTCTTCCACCTCTTGCTGTTGTACATATATTATACTTTGTGAGGTATTGTGGGACCACACACACACCCACACACACACACACACACACACACACACACACACACACACACACGCACATACATATACAGTTGTCCACACGTAGTATACCCTTAAGGAATATATGTGTGTGTGTATCTGTGTGTGTGTGTGTGTGTGTGTGTGTGTGTGTGTGTGTGTGTGTGTGTGTGTGTGTGTGTGTGTGTGTGTGTGTGTGTGTGTGTGTGTGTGTGTGTGTGTGTGTGTGTGTGTGTGTGTGTGTGTGTGTGTGTGTGTGTGTGTGTGTGTGTGTGTGTGTGTGTGTGTGTGTGTGTGTGTGTGTGTGTGTGTGTGTGAGAGACCGGTTGTTACAAAGTTCACTAAATCATCCAAAGTTCAATGGAAGTGTTGATCAGCTGGCACATGTTCACATGTCTCCTCTGAAGGATGTCATGAAGCCTGAAAGCAATCCAATGTCAAACTAAAAGTTCTGATGAGAGTGAGTCGGTTTGACCCGAAGACAAGAGGACGATCCTCCAGGACCAAAAGGTGTGATCCTCGTCCGTCTCGAGCAGCATTGATCCGTCCAAACGTGAGTCAGCGCGTGACGGAGCGGCTCGGCGGGCGAAGGAGACACGAGGGTTTTACTCTGCTCCGCAGGAGAGCACGATAAAACAACAACGGTGATTTTTATACGCCTCTTTCAGCTGACACGCTCGAAGGGAACGCACTCGCTCTCAGCGCACGGGGTCCTTCAGCTGAGACGCGTCCAGAGGCGGCTGCTCACTGCCGGCTGTAAACCCTGCTGGAGAAAAGAAGGGAGGATATTTATAATAAATAAATGTATTATGGCTGCAGCCTCGTGTAGTGGTTAGTGGAGAGAGGACGCTTCTCCCGCTCTGCCTCCCTTCTGTTCCACTTCTCTTTTTCTTTTGAACTCAAATTGATTCCTTTACCTCTAAGAACGGCTTCTTAACCTGGCGTTTCATACACGCCTTTCATGGCATCTACATTTTGGGCTGAAGCGACTGGCTTACACTTCAATATCGTAGACATGCCGATGAGAGCAGCGTTAGGTTAAGCCCTAGTTTCCACCGGGTCCGTCTGCAAGGGTCGCGGCCCCGCTAGTCGACGGGTGCTATTCCACCAGACGCGCCGCGTTACGGCCCAGAAGCGTCTCGCCGCTGGGCTCCGCTCGAAATAGGATTGAAGTCTATTTTTCGACGCGACGCAGCCGTAAGGTAATGTCGGGCAGGAAGTGGAACGTGACAGCATCCGGCCCACCCTCCTTCTCCTCCCCCGTCCCTCCTCTGTAGTCTTTCCAGTCGGAGAGTAAAGGCCAGCGTTCTCCTCCGGTTTACAGGTTTAATTATATAGAATCATTATGATGATGCATTTTTAACTGGACTATTACAATTATTATTAATTATGTCTGTAGTCTACAACACAATAGGAAATAACAACAATAAACACGATTTAAACAGACACAAAATAAACCGTTTAACTACGTAGCTACTTACTTTCTTGTCGAAGTACAAATGTCCAGGAAATATGCCCAACTCAACGGGGACTGCGAGCCGGCAGGCACGGCGCTCCGCTTCCGTAATGCTTCTGAAACGCTCGTGAAACGCGCCCGGTAGGGTATGACGCCGGAGGAGGCCGGACCAAAACCGCAGCCGTAACGCGCCGCAGACGGACCCGGTGGAAACTAGGGGTGAGTATCTTGCCCAAGGACACTTGGATACGTTGACTGACTACAGAGAGTTAACCGTTAACCACCTGGTTTGCGGATCATTACCTCCTGAACCACAGGCAGACAAACAATAACGAATTCAAACAGGTGTCCTGGGGGGTGTACTACGAAGCCGGATGTTCGCTTAGCGGCTAACTTCAGGGAAAACTCGGGGTTTCCGGTCCTACGAAGCTGGTTCTCTTTTTAGCGGGCTAGATCTCCATGGTAACAGTAACTTCCTGACGTTTTTATTATTATTACTCGTTAGACGCTTTTATCCAAAGCGAATTACTTCAGTACTGAGGACAATCCCCACAGGAGCACTTTGGGGTCAAGTGTCTCAGGGACGACGTGCTGACTGCAGTGGGACTTGAACTTGCTATCCCCTGATTCAAAGTCCAGCACACAACCCACTGAGCCACAGCCAGTTATTATCACATAACTTTTTTATAGGTTGTTTTTTTGTGGTAACTTTGGGTAAATAATTGGAGTTAACAAAGCGTCTTTCCCAATAATTAGTGGACCAGATGTCATAAAAAATACTTGAATTAATTGTCGAAAAGATTTCACTTAACTCACAAGCCTTAAGAGGTGGATGAGGAAAATATAACGGAGATCCATCAAGTGATTGTTGAGATATATTTCACCGATTTAAATAGTTAATCGTACGGTACTTTGGTTTCCACAAGCGACCTTTGAAGAGACGTTTAAGAGACGATAAGCATTACGAGTCCCCGACAAAGTATATGATGTTTCCAGAGGTGCAAAGTAAAGTGTATTTAGTACAGCTTTGAGATACTAGTACTTCAGTATTTCCTTTTCACGCAACTTTATACTTCTACTCAATACAATTTGGAAGCAAATCCTTTTTACCTTTAGCTACTTTAGGTTATATTTTAAATTCAAAATAAACCATTATGCATTATTACAAATCGAGTAATTAAGTAGGTAACCTAACATTATCAAGTGCAGCACATAAATGCATCGATAATTATTATACAATGATCTACTATATGAGTCTGAAATCGGCCATTGCATGAAAAGTACTTTTATATTTGTATTTAAATACAAATGGTTTTACTTGAGTACAATTTGAAATGCAGGACTTGTACTTGTATCAGTGTATTTGAACACAGTAGTTTTGCTATACTTCTTCCACCTCTTGCTGTTGTACATATATTATACTTTGTGAGGTATTGTGGGACCACACACACACACACACACACACACACACACACACACACACACGCACATACATATACAGTTGTCCACACGTAGTATACCCTTAAGGAATATATGTGTGTGTGTGTGTGTGTGTGTGTGTGTGTGTGTGTGTGTGTGTGTGTGTGTGTGTGTGTGTGTGTGTGTGTGTGTGTGTGTGTGTGTGTGTGTGTGTGTGTGTGTGTGTGTGTGTGTGTGTGTGTGTGTGTGTGTGTGTGTGTGTGTGTGTGTGTGTGTGTGTGTGTGTGTGTGTGTGTGTGGGTTTGGTGTGTGTGTGCCTTTTTGCCCCAAGGACCTTGAGCATGCCTGATGGATGAGATTTAGCCTCTAGCATTTACACACACACACCCCCACACACACACACACACACACACACACTCCACCTGAAAGCATTGTGTGGTTCATTAACACACTAAACAAATCTCCTGAATAAAAGGAATACGCAGCCGTGGACGTATTAGCATGAGAAACATGATAAAAGTGCTCCTCCATTGTGTCCTTATCGCACTCCCATAATGCACTGGGAGGCAGGGATTGGCCCTGAGTGTGGACGTTCGACACTGGGCTTATCGGTGTCTGGGGCCCTGGCTCTAAACGTTCAAAGACCCCCATTGTTGTGAGATTTGGGAAGAACAGAGGAGAGAGTGTTTTAGAGCACTCGGTGGATTTAGTAAATGAGAGAGAACGAGAGTTACGGAGGGAAAGAAAGACGACGGATACAAGCTGAAAGAGAGCAGACAGATACATCAGGTGGTTGCCTGGGTGTCCGTGGTGCTGTGTGTTAACTAAATGTGTCTGATCATCTCCGTCTTGAATATTGATGCCTCCCTTCACTGACCAAATATTGATCAAACCAAAACGAGACATATTGGACTCAACCAGAAGTAAAACAACAGCAGATATAGGAACAGATACTGGACCAAGCAAGCGATATAACACCAGAGAAAAGGGCAGACACTCTGTATTGACTAGTATTACCGTGGTTACCATTTGCTTTTATCGACCACATATTGAAAAACCAAGACTAAGAGAGTATTGGACCAATTATTGGACGAATCCAGAAACCAGAACACAAGCGGATCTAGGACCAGATACTGGACCAAGCAAGCGATATAACACCGGAGGAAAATGTACCAAGTTTGGAATAACTTCTCACCGCTTGCTCGCATTGTTACCATTTGCTTTTATCGACCACATATTGACAAACCACGACTAAGAGAGTATCGGACCAAACGTGAAGCCAGAAACCACAACAAGTCACTTTGCTCAATAAGAATACGAACATGAAACAACTACAAGAAAGTCTGAATGGGATCTCTCGCCCACTAGTGGTGACCAGCAGGAACTGCAGCAATGTCGACTGGTCTATAGTTCAGCCTACAGTGGCCTGTTGGGGACAAAAAGCACAACATTCAGAGCTTAGACAACAACAGATCGAACAGAAACGTGTGTGTGTGTGTGTGTGTGTGTGTGTGTGTGTGTGTGTGTGTGTGTGTGTGTGTGTGTGTGTGTGTGTGTGTGTGTGTGTGTGTGTGTGTGTGTGTGTGTGTGTGTGTGTGTGTGTGTGTGTGTGTGTGTGTGTGTGTGTGTGTGTGTGTGTGTGTGTGTGTGTGTGTGTGTGTGTGTGTGTGTGTGTGTGTGTGTGTGTCCTCTGAGCCCCTGCGTCTGGCCCTGGTAAGCCCTGTTTGCTGTCTGGCTGTAAATTTCGCTGAACCAACACGCTGACATGAAACAGAGCAGACTGATTTAAGCCTGTGTGTGTGTGTGTGTGTGTGTGTGTGTGTGTGTGTGTGTGTGTGTGTGTGTGTGTGTGTGTGTGTGTGTGTGTGTGTGTGTGTGTGTGTGTGTGTGTGTGTGTGTGTGTGTGTGTGTGTGTGTGTGTGTGTGTGTGTGTGTGTGTGTGACCCGATGAAGTACCACGAATGCACCTCACCTACACTCATCCCCCCTCCCACTCACCCATGAGAGAGACAGAGTGAGAGAGGGGGGTGAAAAAGTGAAAATGTGGAGATGATAAACTACAAAAGCCATGGCGTGTGTGTGTGTGTGTGTGTGTGTGTGTGTGTGTGTGTGTGTGTGTGTGTGTGTGTGTGTGTGTGTGTGTGTGTGTGTGTGTGTGTGTGTGTGTGTGTGTGTGTGTGTGTGTGTGTGTGTGTGTGTGTGTGTGTGTGTGTGTGTGTTTTGCTTTAACAAGTCAGCAAGTCGAAGGAGCTTTAGCGATTTGGGACATTGAGAACAAATGTGTGTGTGTGTGTATTGATCTTGGTGAAGCATCTCTTACTCTCTGTCTCTCTCAGAGGGTTAAACACACACACACACACACACACACACACACACACACACACACACACACACACACACACACACACATACAGACAGGAGCCCTTCAGTGCCCACTGATTTATGACAGATTTGAAAAGGTCTGTTCATCCTTTTACTCATACACACACACACACACACACACACACACACACACACACACACACACACACACACACACACACACACACATCCATTGACATGTTTATCCCACCAGTGAAGACCTCTATCAGTAAAGCAGAACGAAAGACGGTTGGAAATTCAGTCTCCATGTCACTAAGCGGTGTGTTACTGCAAAGTCATTTCTAAAAAGGAAAAGTAATTATGATCAGCAGCATATATAATGTGAACAAAATAGGTCCGAGCACTGAGCCCTGTGGCACTCCATGGCTAACTTTGGTTTGTGCGGAAGATTCATCGTTAACATGTACAAACTGAGAGGTTCTTCTTGGTACTCCCTGATAATAAAGTCCACTCATCAAACACACACTATCTTTCCCGTCTCTCCCACTGCATCGTGTTCATTTGCTTTGTTATTTCTACCAAAGTAATATTTAGAAAAGTTCCAACATCTGAGAAAAAAGTCAACAATTTGAGAAAAAGTTTAAATTTGTCCGAGAAAATAAAATATATTTTTTCTCAGAATTTTTACTTAAATCCCAGCTCCTCATTGTTCTCATGCTGCAGCACCTCTTTTCACCCTCTGTCTGAAACCAGAGCCCAGTCTGCTCTGATTGGTTAGCTGGCCGGCTCTGTTGTGATTGGTCAACCAGCTTAGAGATGTCCCGCCCCCTTAGCCTATCACGTACAATGCGTTGGAGCGCTAGCCAATAGAAGTGCTAATGTTACTGATGTCACTATGTTCAGGAAGTAAATAAGGAGTCCAATGGAGGCGTTGATAAAATAGTCACTTCGTTATGGCACATGTTATAATACATACCATACGTAATACATACAAGTACAAGTACATAATACATACAAGTACAGGTACAAATGGTTTTAGGTACAAATAATCACTTCGTTATAGCACATGTTATAATACATACCATACATAATACATACAAGTACAAGTACATAATACATACAAGTACAAGTACATAATACATACAAGTACAGGTACATATGGTTTTAGGCACAAATAATCACTTCGTTATAGCACATGTTATAATACATACCATACATAATACATACAAGTACAAGTACATAATACATACAAGTACAAGTACATAATACATACAAGTACAGGTACATATGGTTTTAGGCACAAACAAACATTTTAAGTGAAAGCATATTCTTTAAACATCATTTTAAAAAAAGCCGGATAAACAAGAATTGACCATTTGCTGCTATTTAATTAAGAATTTGGACCTGAATTAAATGCATGAAACACGGTTAAACAATTGAAAGCGCTTCGTAAATGATATATTAGTTCAATTTGAAACAATATATTGTGTATCCTCCCTCCCATCAGGCCTCTTCTAACGGTTCATCTCTCATATCCCCTCGCTCTCGTCCAGACCATGGGATTGCTTTCAGTGTTCTGTGTTTTGTTTTGCCTAATAAATCACCATCTATCAGAGCCTGGCTGACACACACACACACACACACACACACACACACACACACACACACACACACACACACACACACACACACACACACACACACACACACACACACACACACACACACACACACACACACACACACACACACACACACTGTGGCAAACAGTTCATAATGGACCATACATTTGTCATCCTCTGAGCTGTTGACAAGGGAAGTGTGTGTGTGTGTGTGTGTGTGTGTGTGTGTGTGTGTGTGTGTGTGTGTGTGTGTGTGTGTGTGTGTGTGTGTGTGTGTGTGTGTGTGTGTGTGTGTGTGTGTGTGTGTGTGTGTGTGTTTGAGAGGGGATAAAGCTAGTCTCCAGTTGTCAGCACTAGTGTGTTATCAGTCAGATGAATGGGGACGAATCGCTAATGTCAGTAGAGTAGCATGAACACACACACACACACAACCAACCACAACCACACACACACACACACACCCTTGTTGACAAATGCCATTTCATATTGTATAAACAGTACGCACAATTGCACTGATGCACATTTTACACTCAAATACACATAAAATCCAGATGAAAAAAAAGCGTTTTATGTGCAATTAATGGAGCACTTTCTATTTCTTCTCAACATGTTTTCAAATAAAACATGGCGGTGATTTAAAGGTGGGGTCGGTACGTTTCAGAAACCGGCTCGAGTGCACTGAAATGTGAAAGTACACGGCGAAAAAAGTCCGCCCCTTCCTTCAGACTTCCTCACAGAGCACCTCCTCCAACACACAGGAACACGACGTCAGCAGACTGGTTTTTTGTACTTTTTACATCAGCAGGAGAGGACTCTTTAAAGTAGAGACACTACACACTGATATACACCTGAACATCAGCAGGAGAGGACTCTTTAAAGTAGAGACACTACACACTGATATACACCTGAACATCAGCAGGAGAGGACTCTTTAAAGTAGAGACACTACATACTGATATACACCTGAACATCAGCAGGAGAGGACTCTTTAAAGTAGAGACACTACACACTGATATACACCTGAACATCAGCAGGAGAGGACTCTTTAAAGTAGAGACACTACACACTGATATACACCTGAACATCATCAGGAGAGGACTCTTTAAAGTAGAGACACTACATACTGATATACACCTGAACATCAGCAGGAGAGGACTCTTTAAAGTAGAGACACTACATACTGATATACACCTGAACATCAGCAGGAGAGGACTCTTTAAAGTAGAGACACTACATACTGATATACACCTGAACATCAGCAGGAGAGGACTCTTTAAAGTAGAGACACTACATACTAGGGATGTGCATCTCCATCACTGAGGCCGATGCGATGCGCATCTCGATACGTTGCCAGGATACGATACATTAACGATACATTTGAAACACCAGGCGATGCGATACGATACGATTCACCCCTGTGGCGATACAGTTCGATACGATTTGATTCAACATTATGCGATTCGATGCGATTCAACACTATGCAAAAATAATGATACTTCAACATGGTACGACAGAGGATTTTTGTTTTATTCCTTATATGCAGCAAATCATACATTAACAAAAAAGTGCTTTACATATTTGGTGCTGCACATCCCATCATGCCGTTTATTTGTTTAACTTTAAAAGCTCTCCAGAGTACCATGTGATAACACCTCACAGTTAAACAATGTAAGGATGCATTGCTCATGATTAACAATGTGCTGATAACAGCTACCATGGAGCAATGCCATACAGCTGCCAGCCTGATGTGCTGAACACTCATCCAGAGGCGGACTCACCAGTGAGCAGAAAGCAGTGGGTTCTATAGGAACAATGAAGAATACAAATAACCTCTTTCTCAAACAGGTATTTCATAACTGCTCACAGTGAGGAAGACATTTAAACTGTTATTGGCCGTCACAGGCTGCTGTAAACTAAACACCTCTCTGACAGAACACCTCACTGAGTGATTTCACTCATAGTCTAACTTTCAGGTTTCTCTTTTCAGCCGCAGACCCCATGTCGCCTCTTTATGTGCGTCGCTAAGTTCCTCGTACTACGTGTGTACTTTAAAGCGGCTCGGCATCGTTAACAATTTGCGAGCGATTGTTCCAGTTGACCGTCTGTAGTATATAGTGCCGCGCACATATACCATCAGGACGTGAGTGATGGGGTGCGGCTGCGGAGTGATACTGTGTGCATGCAAGCCCGCTTCTGGACGGATCTATGTATCATAGCTGAAGACCTGTTGAGTAATAAAGATACCTCACACACAGGTCTACGGATACCTTATTACTCTCCATGACCTGCGGTCAGCTATAGAGCATAAAGGACATTACACCGTCTTTCTTGAACAATCCGAAGTGTTGCCAAACGTTTGATTTGTGGTGCGCTGTGTTTCTCTTTCTCCTCAACTTCCGTGTGTGTTGATAACTGAGACTCTCGGCCTCCGTAGTGGCGAAGCAAATATCAAAGATCGTCTCTGCTGAGCGTTGACAAGATGAGGGGATTTGGAATCGGTTTTTTACCGATGCAAAGACGCTACGCAATCGATGCATCGCGAGTTCAACCCAAACTGTAGCCGATGTGCACTCTTTGAACGTTTATGCGGGTTCACCGATGCGAATCGGTGAATCTTAACATCTCTACTACATACTGATATACACCTGAACATCAGCTGGAGAGGACTCTTTAAAGTAGAGACACTACATACTGATATACACCTGAACATCAGCAGGAGAGGACTCTTTAAAGTAGAGACACTACACACTGATATACACCTGAACATCAGCTGGAGAGGACTCTTTAAAGTAGAGACACTACATACTGATATACACCTGAACATCAGCAGGAGAGGACTCTTTAAAGTAGAGACACTACATACTGATATGCACCTGAACATCAGCAGGAGAGGACTCTTTAAAGTAGAGACACTACATACTGATATACACCTGAACATCAGCAGGAGAGGACTCTTTAAAGTAGAGACACTACATACTGATATTCACCTGAACATCAGCAGGAGAGGACTCTTTAAAGTAGAGACACTACATACTGATATACACCTGAACATCAGCTGGAGAGGACTCTTTAAAGTAGAGACACTACATACTGATATACACCTGAACATCAGCTGGAGAGGACTCTTTAAAGTAGAGACACTACATACTGATATACACCTGAACATCAGCTGGAGAGGACTCTTTAAAGTAGAGACACTACATACTGATATACACCTGAACATCAGCTGGAGAGGACTCTTTAAAGTAGAGACACTACATACTGATATACACCTGAACATCAGCTGGAGAGGACTCTTTAAAGTAGAGACACTACATACTGATATACACCTGAACATCAGCAGGAGAGGACTCTTTAAAGTAGAGACACTACATACTGATATACACCTGAACATCAGCTGGAGAGGACTCTTTAAAGTAGAGACACTACATACTGATATACACCTGAACATCAGCGGGAGAGGACTCTTTAAAGTAGAGACACTACATACTGATATACACCTGAACATCAGCGGGAGAGGACTCTTTAAAGTAGAGACACTACATACTGATATACACCTGAACATCAGCGGAGAGGACTCTTTAAAGTAGAGACACTACATACTGATATACACCTGAACATCAGCTGGAGAGGACTCTTTAAAGTAGAGACACTACATACTGATATACACCTGAACATCAGCTGGAGAGGACTCTTTAAAGTAGAGACACTACATACTGATATACACCTGAACATCAGCTGGAGAGGACTCTTTAAAGTAGAGACACTACATACTGATATACACCTGAACATCAGCAGGAGAGGACTCTTTAAAGTAGAGACACTACATACTGATATACACCTGAACATCAGCTGGAGAGGACTCTTTAAAGTAGAGACACTACATACTGATATACACCTGAACATCAGCGGAGAGGACTCTTTAAAGTAGAGACACTACATACTGATATACACCTGAACATCAGCAGGAGAGGACTCTTTAAAGTAGAGACACTACATACTGATATACACCTGAACATCAGCAGGAGAGGACTCTTTAAAGTAGAGACACTACATACTGATATACACCTGAACATCAGCTGGAGAGGACTCTTTAAAGTAGAGACACTACATACTGATATACACCTGAACATCAGCGGGAGAGGACTCTTTAAAGTAGAGACACTACATACTGATATACACCTGAACATCAGCAGGAGAGGACTCTTTAAAGTAGAGACACTACATACTGATATACACCTGAACATCAGCAGGAGAGGACTCTTTAAAGTAGAGACACTACATACTGATATACACCTGAACATCAGCAGGAGAGGACTCTTTAAAGTAGAGACACTACATACTGATATACACCTGAACATCAGCAGGAGAGGACTCTTTAAAGTAGAGACACTACATACTGATATACACCTGAACATCAGCAGGAGAGGACTCTTTAAAGTAGAGACACTACATACTGATATACACCTGAACATCAGCAGGAGAGGACTCTTTAAAGTAGAGACACTACATACTGATATACACCTGAACATCAGCAGGAGAGGACTCTTTAAAGTAGAGACACTACATACTGATATACACCTGAACATCAGCTGGAGAGGACTCTTTAAAGTAGAGACACTACATACTGATATACACCTGAACATCAGCAGGAGAGGACTCTTTAAAGTAGAGACACTACATACTGATATACACCTGAACATCAGCAGGAGAGGACTCTTTAAAGTAGAGACACTACATACTGATATACACCTGAACATCAGCAGGAGAGGACTCTTTAAAGTAGAGACACTACATACTGATATACACCTGCACATCAGCAGGAGAGGACTCTTTAAAGTAGAGACACTACATACTGATATACACCTGAACATCAGCAGGAGAGGACTCTTTAAAGTAGAGACACTACATACTGATATACACCTGCACATCAGCAGGAGAGGACTCTTTAAAGTAGAGACACTACATACTGATATACACCTGAACATCAGCAGGAGAGGACTCTTTAAAGTAGAGACACTACATACTGATATACACCTGAACATCAGCGGGAGAGGACTCTTTAAAGTAGAGACACTACATACTGATATACACCTGAACATCAGCAGGAGAGGACTCTTTAAAGTAGAGACACTACATACTGATATACACCTGAACATCAGCAGGAGAGGACTCTTTAAAGTAGAGACACTACATAACTGATATACACCTGAACATCAGCAGGAGAGGACTCTTTAAAGTAGAGACACCTACATACTGATATACACCTGAACATCAGCAGGAGAGGACTCTTTAAAGTAGAGACACTACATACTGATATACACCTGAACATCAGCAGGAGAGGACTCTTTAAGTAGAGACCCTACATACTGATATACACCTGAACATCAGCAGGAGAGGACTCTTTAAAGTAGAGACACTACATACTGATATACACCTGAACATCAGCAGGAGAGGACTCTTTAAAGTAGAGACACTACATACTGATATACACCTGAACATCAGCAGGAGAGGACTCTTTAAGTAGAGACACTACATACTGATATACACCTGAACATCAGCAGGAGAGGACTCTTTAAAGTAGAGACACTACATACTGATATACACCTGAACATCAGCAGGAGAGGACTCTTTAAAGTAGAGACACTACATACTGATATACACCTGAACATCAGCAGGAGAGGACTCTTTAAAGTAGAGACACTACATACTGATATGCACCTGAACATCAGCAGGAGAGGACTCTTTAAAGTAGAGACACTACATACTGATGTACACCTGAACATCAGCAGGAGAGAACTCTTTAAAGTAGAGACACTACATACTGATATGCACCTGAACATCAGCAGGAGAGAACTCTTTAAAGTAGAGACACCACATACTGATATACACCTGCACATCAGCAGGAGAGGACTCTTTAAAGTAGAGACACTACATACTGATATACACTTGAACATCAGCAGGAGAGCACTCTTTAAAGTAGAGACACTACATACTGATATACACCTGAACATCAGCAGGAGAGGACTCTTTAAAGTAGAGACCCTACATACTGATATGCACCTGAACATCAGCAGGAGAGGACTCTTTAAAGTAGAGACAGTACATACTGATATACACCTGAACATCAGCAGGAGAGGACTCTTTAAAGTAGAGACACTACATACTGATATACACCTGAACATCAGCAGGAGAGAACTCTTTAAAGTAGAGACACTACATATTGATATACACCTGAACATCAGCAGGAGAGGACTCTTTAAAGTAGAGACCCTACATACTGATATACACCTGAACATCAGCAGGAGAGGACTCTTTAAAGTAGAGACACTACATACTGATATACACCTGAACATCAGCAGGAGAGGACTCTTTAAAGTAGAGACACTACATACTGATATACACCTGAACATCAGCCGGAGAGGACTCTTTAAAGTAGAGACACTACATACTGATATACACCTGAACATCAGCAGGAGAGGACTCTTTAAAGTAGAGACACTACATACTGATATACACCTGAACATTAGCAGGAGAGGACTCTTTAAAGTAGAGACACTACATACTGATATACACCTGAACATCAGCCGGAGAGGACTCTTTAAAGTAGAGACACTACATACTGATATACAGAACATGAGGACTTCAGGAAGCGTCTTAATAGTTTCTATCGTCCAACATTGTTCGACACATTTAAGAGTTTCTCTCCTGCGTCCGGCGTCTTCTCGGCTTCACTGAGGCCGTCGCCCTATGAATCACTAACCGCAGAGTAATTATGAACTATCAAACTTGGAATATTACCCCACTTAGCTAATGTTTAATGCTGTAATTAATTATGAACCCTGCGAGCCAACATCAATTTATATGATTAGTACTTTGCAAAGTCACACAGAGGTTTTTTACTGTTTTGAGGTGTGTGTGTGTGTGTGTGTGTGTGTGTGTGTGTGTGTGTGTGTGTGTGTGTGTGTGTGTGTGTGTGTGTGTGTGTGTGTGTGTGTGTGTGTGTGTGTGTGTGTGTGTGTGTGTGTGTGTGTGTGTGTGTGTGTGTGTGTGTGTGTGTGTGTGTGTGTGTGTGTGTGTGTGTGTGTGTGTGTGTGTGTGTGTGTGTTTGTTTCTCTATATTAATTCATGTGCTTCAGATCAACTCTGCTTTGTTCCTCTGGACTCCTCACAATAAAACTATACAAAATAACCGTATGTACTAAATGAGCAGGGTCAAAGGTGAATATAAAAATGATATTCCAATAAAACAAATACAACAAAACATATTCTCATAAAAAGAAGGAATTTATTTGTGTATTTATATATAAAGTTCCCATAGTTTTGGTTGAATGCTACACGGCTTTGGCAACACTTAAAATAGTGTTAATTGTATTTAACGCTCACAGTTGCTTTGTGACTGGCTTTGTAGTCTTTGAGAAGTGTGTACTGTTTTGTTTTGAAGTAAACGATAACACACCTGAGCATTATTTAATACTTGCAGTAATTACAGCTGACAGCAGCCTCCTCCATCACACACACACACACACACACACACACACACACACACACACACACACACACACACACACACACACACACACACACACACGTCTCTAAATATGGAGAATAGGCTGATAAGAGAGGAAGGACAGATATAAACACACACACACACACACACACACACGTCGGCTTGACATTTCCTCACATTCAGAAAAGTCTCTTGTTTGTTTTAGACGCGGTTATCACCATCATTCTCATTGTCTTGTGTCGCTCGATGTCCTTGTTGTCTCGGAGGACGAGTGGAGCGATAAAGACGGCCGGTGTGTCCGTTGTGTTTTAATAACTTTTATCTGAAGACTCCAAACAGACACACACTGTCAGAACTCAAAGCGAAGCTGACGGGAGTGTTGAGGTGTTTCTACCTGGAGGTCATCGGGCTGCTAAGAGGTCCTGTTGGGCTTTGTTGAGGTGTAATATATGTGTTATTTGTGTTTTGATGGATGTAAATGGTCTGAAACGGCTCAAATCCAGACAGAGTTTCTCTCCCAAACACTCCTCCTAGCTTGAAACGCCTTAATTTGACTCCTTTGTTGACTTCTGTAACATGATGACATCACTATGTAACACTCTTCTGCTGGCTGTCGCTTTAACACATTGTACGTGATACTGTAGGCCAGGGGTGTGAAACTCATCTCGGGCCACATTAGCATCATGGTTGCACTCAAAGGGCCAGTTGTATATATATGAATATATCAAAATACATATATAAATATTTAATATATATAAAATAATGTATTATATTACATTATTGCCTCTGCATTGGATTATTATCGTATAGGGTAATAACTTCATAATTAACTCCGTCTGAAAGCAGAAGTCCAGGGCAAAAAATAAATAAATAACATTTTGGAAAAAAGTCAGATTCTGAGAAAAAAGGAATATTTTGAGATGCATTGTGGGACATGTAGTTTATGGGCAACGTGCTTCTGTAAATCGGCATGTAACCGTATAATAAACATATTATATTCTTTGCAAGCTTTTGCGGGCCACATAAAATGAAGTCGCGGGCCGAATTTGGCCCCCGGGCCTTGAGTTTGACACCCCTGCTGTAGGCTAAGGGGCGGGACATCACTAAGCAGTTGACCAATCGCAACAGATACCGGCTCATATATCCTTTCTTGTATTAAGAGTCAAGCTCCAGAAACACTACAATTACCCACAATGCAACTCAATAGCTTGTCCGGGCCTTTTTGCACTTTGTGGTAAATGCCCGTATCCTTTTCATTTTCCTGCACTCACCTTGTTGAACATTTTACACAGAAAGTAATGATTTCTAGGTAACATGTTGTGTATTATTATGTTTTTAAATAATTAAGCCACAGTTTAAAATGTTATTGAGTTTTTCAAGCCTAAATTCACCCTTTCTCTCTCTGATTCGACTTGTAGAAGTTTCACAATTTCAAAATCTAGTTAAAGACATATGTGTCCTTCAGACGATTTGCCAGTGTTTCTCCCGGATTTGAAGGCTCCTCTCTCCGTAGATGATGTCTCACTCCCCTCCATGCCGCCCCACACAGACACAAATAAACACTATAATGTTATTAAATCACTTGGCCAACCTCTGTGGAAAGCGCTGGAAGGATATCGTGATGTATCGTGGTCGCGTTCGCCAAGGTTTTCTGGGCTGATTAAAGCTCTCGGGTTTCCACGCGTCTTCAACACGTGGAAACAGACTCTGGCACAAACCGTGTGTTCAATCAGAGTCTCTTCATTTGCCAAGTAAACACATTGCTGCCATGGAGGCTTCGAAGGAGGCATGAATGTCAGCGTGTGTCCTCACATGTTCTTCCCTTGTAACGGCTTAAGCATTACATTTAGGGACCAACATGTCGCCCTTGCAGCGGCGGCGCCAGGGTACGGCTGGGGTAGGCTGCAGCGACTTTAAGGACGCGAGGTGTTCCCTTTCCTGTACGTTGTTCTATAGGTTTTAGTGCATGTAAATGGTCTGCAGAGGCTAACATCCCAAAGTTCAAGCCATCTCCTTTGACTCCACTGTGCTTACATGTAATTCACTAAGAAGTGTAATACACCTATCAATGTATGTTACAAACATTACATGACATTTAGCTGAGGCTTTTATCCAAAGCGACTCACAATAAGTGCGTTCGACCAGGAAGACACAACCTTGAAGAAAACAGAATCATAAAGTACATCAGGTTTTATAGAGCCAAGTATTTCAAGAGCTACTCAGCTGGCTTTAGAGGAGCCAGCCCTTTGTTAGTATATAAGTGCTTTGTTAGTAGTTCTATCCTCGAGGTGGAGTCGAGAGAGATGAGTTTCAGTCTGGAAGGTGTGTGAGCTTTCTGCCGTCCTGATGTCAATGGGAGCTCATTCCACCATCTTGGAGCCAGGATAGCAAACCCACGTGTTTCTGCTGATGGAACTTGGGCCCCCCTCGCAGCGAGGGTGCAGCGAGGGTGCAGCGAGGGTGCAGCGAGGGTGCAGCGAGGGTGCAGCGAGCCGTCTGGCTGATGCAGAGCGGAGTGCACGTGCTGGGGTGTACGGTTTAACCATGTCCTGGATGTAGGAAGGGCCAGATCCATTCGCAGCATGGTACGCAAGCACCAGGGTCTTGAAGTGGATTCTAGCAGTTACCGGAAGCCAGTGGAGGGAGCGGAGGAGCGGGTGGTGTGGGAGCATTCAGGAAGGTTGAAGACCAGACGAGCCGCTGCATTCTGGGTGAGAGAGGTCGGATGGCACATGCAGGTAGACCAGCCAGGAGGGAGCTGCAGTAGTCTAGGCGTGAGGTGACGAGAGCCTGGACCAGAAGCTGCGTGGCTCTCTGGGTCAGCTGGGGGCGCATCCTCCTGATGCTGTAGAGCGATGTTTGCAGTGAAGATACTTTCACTTAATGCTGCTCGTGTTCTTGTTCCCTCTTGTTTGGACTTCAGGTCCATGAGCCTTCAGTCAGGTGCTTCTCCTCAGTCTATTGTGTGATACGTCTCTCACAGCGTTGTTGCAGCAGCTTTCTGAATGTCTAACTCCGTCTTTCCTCCGTGTGATTAGCTCCGGCAACGACTTTATGTAAAATAGTTGTGCCAAGTTTTAATTGACTAAAAGTCGGCGTGTTATTGCGACGAAGAACAATGTAGATCCAATTAGCACTGCAACGTGTAAACATGAACACTAACTCCCAGGGTGCACCAGGGTGTGTGTGTGTGTCTGTGTGTCTGTGTGTGTGTGTGTGTGTGTGTGTGTGTGTGTGTGTGTGTGTGTGTGTGTGTGTGTGTGTGTGTGTGTGTGTGTGTGTGTGTGTGTGTGTGTGTGTGTGTGTGTGTGTGTGTGTGTGTGTGTGTGTGTGTGTGATGCAGTCTCATTTCTTAATCATCACTTTCTGCTCCAGATGATTTACTTTATGAGGGGACTAAATTGCCTTAAAGGGATTTCCTATTAAGGGGATTACACCCATGTAATCCCCTTTGTCCCAATGGACCCCCAAAAACCTGAACACACACACACACACACACACACACACACACAGATTAGCATGTGAAAATCAAGGTGCGCATTGTTTTTGACATGCTCCAAATGAAAACACACGTTAAGCGACTTTGTTACCCCGAAAGTAGAAGTGTGTGTGTTTATAACCTTGACATGCATCTGTTTGTGCACAGTGTGTGTGTTTGACGGTGTGTGTGTGTGTGTGTGTGTGTGTCTGAGCGTTTGTGTAGCGTAACGTGGTGGTTTTTGGCTACGCTCCCTCGTCTCATCCCCAATTAACGAAGACAAATCCGCTTCTATCGCCGCTAATGAGAGTCTTTAAGGTGAAGGGACTCGGTATTTATTTAATAAGAAGAAGCTTATTCCATTTCCATGAGAACGAAAAGCCGCCTCTGATTCGCCGAGGGACTGATTAGAAGAGGAGGAAGAGTTTAAAAGAAGGGATGAGAACAAGATGGGTGGAAAAGGGGAACGGGAAGAGCAGAGAACGAGAGGGTCAGAGGAGAAGGAGAAATATATCAACGAGTTAAAGGACGAAGTAGACTTTCTGGAGGTGATGATGATGATGATGATGATGATGATGATGATGATGATGATGATGATGATGATGAGGAGGGAGGAGTGAAAAAACTATAAAATACAAAGAGGGAGGAAAGAAAGGAAATGAATGAGAAAGATATGTGGGAGGGATATAATTCAAAAAGACTAAAGGTGGAGAAGAAGAGATGGAGGAGGAGGTTTATAGAGGACGTGTTCTGCTCATGTTCAGCTTCGTATGCAGAGTCTCTACTTTAAAGAGTCCTCTCCTGCTGATGTTCAGGTGTATATCAGTATGTAGTGTCTCTACTTTAAAGAGTCCTCTCCTGCTGATATTTAGGTGTATATCAGTATGTAGTGTCTCTACTTTAAAGAGTCCTCTCCTGCTGATGTTCAGGTGTATATCAGTATGTAGTGTCTCTACTTTAAAGAGTCCTCTCCTGCTGATGTTCAGGTGTGTATCAGTATGTAGTGTCTCTACTTTAAAGAGTCCTCTCCTGCTGATGTTCAGGTGTATATCAGTATGTAGTGTCTCTACTTTAAAGAGTCCTCTCCTGCTGATGTTCAGGTGTGTATCAGTATGTAGTGTCTCTACTTTAAAGAGTCCTCTCCTGCTGATGTTCAGGTGTATATCAGTATGTAGTGTCTCTACTTTAAAGAGTCCTCTCCTGCGGATGTTCAGGTGTATATCAGTATGTAGTGTCTCTACTTTAAAGAGTCCTCTCTTGCTGATGTTCAGGTGTATATCAGTATGTAGTGTCTCTACTTTAAAGAGTCCTCTCCTGCTGATGTTCAGGTGTATATCAGTAGGTAGTGTCTCTACTTTAAAGAGTCCTCTCCTGCTGATGTTCAGGTGTATATCAGTATGTAGTGTCTCTACTTTAAAGAGTCCTCTCTTGCTGATGTTCAGGTGTATATCAGTATGTAGTGTCTCTACTTTAAAGAGTCCTCTCCTGCTGATGTTCAGGTGTATATCAGTAGGTAGTGTCTCTACTTTAAAGAGTCCTCTCCTGCTGATGTTCAGGTGTATATCAGTGTGTAGTTAGGGTTGGAAAGAGAATCAGCACTTTGGAAACAGGGCTGAAACAGAGGGGATTATGGGTAATGACCTGTGATATATTGATGAAAAACAGGGGACCTTTAAAGTGTGTGTTGTGGTCTCTCTGTGCAGGTGGAGCTAACCGGCAGCAGTGTGTTTGACTACATCCACCCCGGAGATCACGCGGAGACGGCAGAACAGCTCGGCATGAAGCTTCCTCCGGGCCGAGGCTTGTCTCTTTCCCAGGGAAACGTCAACGAGGACGGGGCCTCATCGGCTTCATCCTCGTCCCACTCTGAGACGCCTGAACCAGGTAGGAAACAAGGGAACAAGGGAACGAGGGAAGAGGAATTTGGCTTTTTTCCACAGGGTTCCAAGACCAAAACAAGGGAACAATGGAAAAAGGCTGTTTCTTCCAACGGGGTTTAAAGACCAAATATCAATCAATCAATCACGACAAATCAAGCGTCTTTGAGTACTGGGGAAAGCGCCATAAAAGTCAAATGTATTATTATTATTAAATATGGAGCTTACAAGGTGTATTTAATGTCACTCAACAATGAAAGTCCAATAGTGAGAGATGTTTGAGCAGGATGAAGGAACATGGAAAGATTTAAGGTAGAAAAAGTTACGAAATTAAAGTACGGGAGGGATGAAAAGTTGGGAGTGAAGGGATCGAGAGGAAGATGAGGATACACAGAGGATAAGGGAAAGTGAAGCTGGTTAAACAGATGCATAAATCCATCACTACATGTTCAAGAACTTCCTTCATTCCTCTCACTTCTCAAAGACATACAGTCAAACATGTTAGCTTTGTGCTAAGTATCATGTAAACAGCATCAGAAGAACTACTCCCTTTCACTTATGCCCCTTTCACACCAACGCGGTTCCAGGGCCGGTTCGGAGCTGGAGCTTGAAAAGCACCGGTTTTTCCTGTTCACACCGCCTCTAAGCTCCGGAATCCGGTTAGTTTCAAGCACCAAAAAGTTGTCGGTCTAGAAAGCAAGCACGCATACGTCACGCTTATGTCGGGGGCAGGGGCAGGGGCAGGGGCATCAGTTTTAATGTTATACCAAAGTAATTAATGCTGCAAAGCTGGGTATTTGGAGCTTGGCGCATGCAGAGGCTAACAACAGCTAGCTCTAACGCCATCGAATACGACGTATATTTACCTTCTTTCTCCTACGGAATCGTCGTTGAAGTCGATGATTGTAAGGAACTTTTGAATGTAGCATGTAACGACTGTAAAGTTGGAAGTAAAGTTGTCCCATTTCTTCCGTTTAGTTTCGACCGATCAAAACGAGTAGCGCTTCAATACAATCGGCCATTGTTGTTGTTGTCGATGTGAGGGGGTTCCGCGCGGTTTGGCTTTATGAAGCGGGCACGCAGACAGTTAGGTCATGACGCAAACGATGACGCAGCACCAGTCGGGCTCTGAGCGGTGTGAACAGAGCGGGAGCTGAACCGAAGAACCGGTTCGGAACCAGAAAAGCTAGCACGGAGCTAGAACGGGAAAAGCCTTGGTGTGAAAGGGGTATTACTAACTTTTGTTTGACCAAAACAAACCTATTGTTAAACATTTCTGTCCGTATTTGTTGCCTTAGAGTTTGTCGAGGAGATCAATGTGAGTTTCTGTCCGTAATGATTTCAGCTCATTGTCTTAGCGTAGCATAACGACTAGAAGACGAACACTCGTTTTTATTCAATCCGATGTTTCTATTCTTTATGCTAAGCTATGCTAACCGTCTGCTGGTTCTAGCTTCAAAGTTAATACACAAATATGACAGTGGTATCGATTACATCTTTTTGACGCTTTTTCTCCAAAGAGACTTACTTTCGTACACTTGTCTACGGCAGCTATTTGGGGGTTTGTATCTTGCCCAAATTGCCAAATGTAGTGCAGTAACCCCCTGAGCAACAGCCTGAATAGTTTGTCATCAAACCAGCAACAAATAGAAAGTCTAAGTCACAAAAGTCAGACTATTCCCTTAAACCAGTGCTTCTCAAAGTGTGTATTGGTACAATTTCATATGTGAAATAAATGTATTTAAGTTTTCCGCACTCTCGCGGGAATATCTCAGCAATGGAGTGAGCTTAAGTTTCAATTTCGATTGCATGATATAGCCCAGCGCAACACCTTCGTCACACATGTTGCCACTTGTTTGTACCATTGTCAGGCGATTTGTAATCCGTTCTAGAAAAACGATGTTTTTTTGGATATTTGTGGAGTTAGGTGGTCCGCGAGGTTTTTTTTACTGGTTAAGTCCTTGGTATGAAAAAGATGATTCTGGTCGCTCCCCATATTTCTCTCACCCGTCATTCCTTCCCTTCTGTAAGTTGAATATAATTAGCGTGCCACGTTGTAAAGCTGTAAACCTGAAAATAAAACATCCCTCATTGGGATTCGTTGCGTTGCTTCATCGAATGCACCATAACACTCTCTACCTTCCACGTGCTTTTCATTGTGCCTCTTTCTCTCGCTCGCTGATGATAATTTAAGTATTAGGGGAAAATCCATTTATAAATTAAACAAAATGACTTGATATCCATCGAGTCCCTTAGTTCATCAGCCTGTTCAAACAAGGAGGGGAAGATTGTCTTTGCGGTGGTCTTCGGAGACGGCACGGTAATTAGATCTGCCGTGGATTTATTCTTGACTGATTGGTGCCTCTGATGGGTGAGGGGCGGCTTTCAATTAATCGGAGTTCTACATTTGAGTTGTGTTGTACTTTCTCTGCAAAACAAACCTCAAACTGAGCCTGAGCCTCCCCGTGCAGCAAACTGGAGATAAGAAGTCATATATGTGGCCGTCAATGTCAATATGTCTGGAGTGGAGAGAAAGATAAGAAGATCTGAGACAAGCACGCGTGTTTCCTCGATGCTAATTTGCCCTGAAGATAGAAAGATTTGAACGGGAAGAAAAAGGGGGATGTTGTATTATATGAATGTCTCAGTGATTCCCAAAGTTAATTTGACCAGAGAGAGAAAAGGAGCCAAAGAGAAGAAGGAGGGGATGAGGACAAAGGTGTTTGTTCTGCCATGTTAATTTGCCTAGAGAGAGAGATGGAAAGAAAGCGAGGCAGGGGATGTAGGGACGTGTTTGAATGTGCATGAGTGCTTAGCAATGTTAATTTGTCCAAAGAAGAAGCGCGAGACGGGAGGTTTCAGACGGACATGTATGGATGTGAAGGAGTGATCCCCAATGATAATGTGACCGGAGAGAGAGGAAGAGGGAGGATTAGGATTCATGTATGTGTTCTTTAATGTTAATTTGTCTGGAGGAAGAGAGGTGGAATAAAACACCAGAGGAGGAGGAGGAAGGCTGGTATGAATCTGTATGAGAGCGTCCCAGGAGGAGGCGGGGCTTATTCCAGGCGTCCGGGGGAATCTGCCTTGTTATTCCTCCCGCAGACGATGCGAGGTGACTTTCAGGCTGAGAGCTTGACCTCTCGGATGGACGTTTGGATTGTTTCATCGATACAATGCGATGCCGAAGAACCAGCGGTGCATTGTTTGCATTTGGTCGACTCCCGAGTGCACCGCGTTCTCTTGAGTTCAGACTACACAATGTCTGTTACAATGGTCATTGTGTTGGATTAGGACATGATAGAGATGTACATTTCTGCAGCGACTTTGCCGAGAGAAATGCCACGTTCGGGACCAGAACAGTTGCGTCTTTGACGACGTGCTTAAAGTTAAAGAAAGTGTTATGAACCAGCTCTCAGGAACAAAAGACGGCGTGAAAGACGATGGCTGTCTTGTCTTCAACAAAGCTTTACAAAAGTTACATCTGATCTTCATTGACCTGGGGCATTGTTTCCATTTGGTCGACTCCCGAGTGCACCGCGTTCTCTTGAGTTCAGACTACACGATGTGTCTGTTGCATTGGTCATTGTGTTGGATTAGGAGATGATGAGTTCTTGCCGTGACTTTGCCCAGAGAAATCAACGGGACATATCAAAGATGGCCGTCCTTCACAACTTGCATAGGAGGTCTTGGACACTACATTTTTTAGGGAGAAGAATCCAAACAAACCGTGGCATGTTGGCTGTCTTTTCTTTGGCAAAGCCTCAAGAAAGTAGCACCGAAAACAACTGTACTAATACGTTGGAAAAGCATTCTCAACCCATAGATGCACGATCGGTTGTTGCTCACCAAGAAAGACTGAAAGGAAAAGAAAACCGTTCGTTGGTCACCCATTGATGTTCCTGATACGAGCTCACAATCTGTAGGGTTAGGGTTTACGGCTTTTAAAGGTCCCGCGTCACGGCCATTTCTACTGATCATCGCTCCATCGTTGAGGTCGACTAGAACAGATTCACATTGTTCGATGTTCCAAACTCTCATTGGTTTCTCACAGCATCTCTGTGTAGTCTGTGTCTTCACTCTGTGTCCTACACGGCTTGTTGGAGCTCCTGCCCCCCCCCCCCCTCCCTGTGAGCCCACTGTGCTCTGATTGGTCGGGACGTTGCGAGGCTCGCTGCTTACTGAGCTGGCTTACTGGTGCGGTTTCCGGGTCGGCGATACAGCGAGGACAAGCAAAACTCACCCTGAGCACACACACACTCACAGCCGAAGTAAAACCAATAAGTGTGGCTTGATACTGAGGAAGAAAAAGGTTTATAGCGATGTGAGAACGGGCATTTCTCCACCATCCCAACTCGTCTGTTACCAACCAGGGAGCTCTATGCAAGTCAATGGGACTCCCTGTTAGTTAGCCAAGGGGTCCTGGTGAGTGAGGGGCTCCAAGGATTGGTCCATTTGGTTCCCGGAAGAAACAATGGAAAAAGAGAAATGTCCAACGAGGCGTTCTGGGGCAGCACAGACAGTTCTTCTCTGTGTCAGAGTTGTACTCGCTACAGGGTGTACTTTGAGGGTCTTGACTCTGCAGACCGTTCACATGCAGAAAAACCTTCATAACAACAAGGGGACGGGTCAGAACCAGAAAAGCATGACCAGAAAAGAAAAGCATGGGACCTTTAAAAGACCTTTAAAAAACTTTCAGAGCGTTAATCATTAGCAAGGTCATCAGTGCAATGGTAGCTATCACGTTTTTATACGACAAAAACGGCAACAACAATTGAAGTTGACTAAAGCAGTAAAATATATAATAAAGCTTTAACCCTTTGAGTAAAGAGTGCCTTTGGAGCAAGAAATAGAAATAGAAATAGAAACATAGAAATATATGTTTATGTTGCTCGACTTCTGCGTACGGTTAAGATCTAGGGTTCAGTTCTCCCAGTTGTTGCTCAGGTGATCTAACTGTTGAATAAATAGTGTTGTGATAACAGGGTGTCCGCGGGGTCTTAAAAAGTATTAAAAGTTGATAAATCAATTTAGCGAAAATTAAGGCTATTAAAAAGTATTAAAAAGTATTAAACGGCATTTTCCAAGGTATTAAGAAGGTCCACAGCAACGACAACATGAAACACCCTTTAATTTACTGAAACAACATGTCGGGAAACCCCTCGAGGCGGCCCCATGCATAGCGTGCCATAAAATGCTGCTTCTTATTTGAAGTTTCGTTGCCTTGCTCCGCTCTGTGGGGGGGGTTTATCTGCTGGTGGACTACCTGAGAGATATACAGCAGGAGAACACGCCGTCCACCGCGGAGAATAACCAGAAGGGCAACCATGCTCCGGGTCTTCTTCGCTGCTTGTGGTGTATTTTGTGGTGGCAGCAGCGCCACTTACAGGCCTGGCATATGTACTACAGCGTGTCCAGCATTTCCAGCGGTCTCGTGTGAACGGACGCGTTAATGAATCGAATGCGTGTGAACGGAAGACTGTTTTGCGTTTGCGTTTTACTGTATGCGTCCTCGTGGGGCCGGGGTCTAAGCCAAACTATATCCGGTCACAGAGATCTGCTATTTTAAAGTAAGGTCAACACATATCGACCCTAAATATAGTCTATATTAAGAACGAGAAAAGACTTAACATATATATCGTTTGTTGTAAACATATGACAAATGTGTGAGGGTGATGACGTCAGAGCATCGTCCTATCTTAAAATGTATGGAAAGGGTCTTAAAAAAGGTCTTAAAAGGTATTACATTTGACTTCAGGATTCCTGCATATACCCTGGATAAGCACATGTTTCCACGAGGGGTTAAGTTAACATTGCATTCACAGCACCCTCTCTTCCAGACGGTGATTAATGCGTTTCCACAGGCGTCTTCATCATTAGTTTCCGTTCAGTCGATACAGAGCTTTTCCATTTGTTTACATCTCTTCTTCCTCCTTCTCTTCCTCCTCGAGGCGTCTTTCTTTCTTCGTTCCTCCCGTTCATCACCTCTCTCACGAGGGAGTCTCCCATCGATCGCTGCTGACTTTGTTTCTGTGACGTTCGCACCTCTGCACTGGAAACAATGCTGCTCCAAAAACAAGTTGAAGAAAATTTAATGAAAACACGGTGTTTTCACTTGAAATAAGTCCAACATTCTGCCAATAGAACAAGTGAACATTAGCGTGGGGAGAGTCCTTGAAGTAAGACGGAATATTTAGATAAATCACATCGTCTAATTAGCAGGAGAAAAAGTGTTCTGTCGTCTGATGTTGATTTTGCAGAAGAAGAAATAGATTTAATCTGAGGTACAACTCAAAATAAGACTTTTTGACTGAACAAGATGAAGCTTTGTCTAAAAACAAGAGCCTATATCTCACTGCAGTGTCACTTCTGAAGTTATTGTGTCTGATATCTGGAGTAGAGACACATTCTGACGAGATATCACACTAATATACTGGGCAAGACTTCACGTTTTTGTAGTGTGCATCCTTCCATATACTAATAGTTTGAGTGGAGGTGATTTTACGTGTGTTTGGTTGGGTTTCTCCCTTTTCGTCACAACGGTGCGGTCAACGGAAAGGGACGAAAAGGGATCTGAGCCAAAAGGCAAAGCTCTCTGTCTACCGGGCCGTTTCCGTTCCTCCCCTCACCTACGGTCATGAAGGATGGGTCACGACCCAAAGAACGAGGTCGCGGATACAAGCGGCCGAGATGGGTTTTCTCCGCAGGGTGGCTGGCGTCTCCCTTAGGGATAAGGTGAGAAGTTCAGTCATCCGGGAGGGACTCGGAGTTGAGCCGCTCCTCCTTCGCGTCGAAAGGAGCCAGTTGAGGTGGTTCGGGCACCTAGTTAGGATGCCACCTGGGCGCCTCCCTAGGGAGGTGTTCCAGGCACGTCCAGCTGGGAGGAGACCGAGGGGTAGACCTAGGACCAGGTGGAGGGACTATATCTCTTCTGGCCTGGGAGCGCCTTGGGACCCCCCAGTCAGAGCTGGTTGATGAGGGGAAAGGAACGTTTGGGGCTCTCTGCTGGAACTGATACCCCGAGACCCGACCACGGATAAGATGGATGGATGGATGGATGGATGGATGGTTGGATGGATGGATGGATGGATGGATGGATGGTTGGATGGATGGATGGTTGGATGGATGGATGGATGGTTGGATGGATGGATGGATGGATGGATAGATGGATGGATGGATGGTTGGATGGATGGATGGATGGATGGATGGTTGGATGGATGGATGGATGGATGGATGGATGGATAGATGGATGGATGGTTGGATGGATGGATGGATGGATGGTTGGATGGTTGGATGGATGGATGGTTGGATGGATGGATGGATGGATGGATGGATGGATAGATGGATGGATGGTTGGATGGATGGATGGATGGATGGTTGGATGGATGGATGGATGGATGGATGGATAGATGGATGGATGGATGGTTGGATGGATGGATGGATGGATGGATGGATGGATGGATGGATGGGTTTCTCTACCTGGTAACTTTATCTGGAAGATATGTTCTCATTTGGGTCGGATTGTGTAACTCCTGGAAATCTTGAAAAGCTGTTTAAAGTAGAAAAGACTGCAGAGGAAAATGTTTGACGATTATGCAGAACCAGGGATTATCCGCAGTGATGAAAGATTTTGAATAATTTCTCCTGCAATGAACCCCAATGGCATTTAAGATTAAGCAAGCAACATCTTTCTGTAAAAGTTAGCTAAGTCCATGTTAGGACGACATGATAAGACCTCCGGCCTCTGGCATATAGGAGGGTTCCCAATGCACGGGCCTTTGCTTCAATAAAAGTCTTTTACCGTCAATACTTTTGTTCGAAAAACTCGTATAATGTTCATAAACATCCCGTGTACTTTCTGTGCAGGATGCTTGTTTAGAGCAGCCGTATTAGGGGTCAGTTCTTTACAATTAGTGACTGCTGCTGTGATTGTCATGATGAAAACATATCTTTTGTGTCATGTTCGAACAACGTGAAAAAAATTATTTGAGAATTTTTTGAAATTTTAATTTTAAAGAGTATTTTTGGGGGATTTGGACTGTTCTTTAAAAAAGGAAAAAGCCCTTTTATGGATCATTTAAAGATAGAAAATAAAAGCTGAGAAGTAAGGGTAGACAGACGTTGAAGAGGTCAGTTCGAAAGTCAGTCATGGACAAAGATTTTGGGGGTTTTGGACAGGAAAACACATTAAGAAGAGTCAACATGATTCTTTACACAGAATTTAGGCTTAGATTGGCGATAATGCATTTAATCTGGTTTGGTTTATAGTTCGATTCTTGCTTTTAAGTTTGCTTCTTCATGGTTAGATGCATTTATTGTAAGTCGCATTGGGTTTTCAGCTAAATGAAACCTAATGTCAAATGATTGGTTTTAGTATGAAATATGCCTTATGTTACTTGTGTTTCCCCATGCACCCAACATGTTGAGAAGTCTAAACGTTGACACGCCTGGAGCATCAATCATCATAATCTAATTGAGTCTTAATTGGCATAGTTACGTCCAGTGCCGATTATAGAGTCTGTGGGGGCCCTAGGCAAACATTCACTGGGGGCCCCTCGAACCAGCTTCCATCCCCACGCACAGCCGACAGCACCCCCGGAGCGGAGCGAGGCAACGAAACTTAAAGTGGACCTATCATGCTATATTTGAATAATATAGTGTAGGACTAAACCTATAAAAGACATATTTATACTTTTTATTTTTCGAAAATACCAAACAGATCATGCATTTTAGCCATTCCTCATTTCGTTCAATTTAACTCTGTCTTTGCACGGGCTGATTATGTGAGAACAGCGCCACCTACAGGCCTGGCATACGTACTACAGCGTCTCCAGCGCTTTCGAACGGCAATGTCCGTGGCTGTCTCCTCCTGATTGGTGGAGTTGGCCCAATAGCCGTAGCGCCACTTCTGTGACGTCATAGAAGTGTTCACATCTGGATCAGTCTGTATCAGATCCGTTGCAGCCACTTTTTAAGAGATGTGGGTATGGAGGAAAAGAGAGAGGGTTGTGTTTTCTGACACTTGGTGAGTTCCCTGGAACACCGGGGGGACACATATTCATGTATAAAAGACGTATATATAAAAGTGCATTTTGCATGATAGGTCCCCTTTAAGATGCTGGGGCAGGCGAGCAGCAGTAGCAGTAGCATAGCGAGGCAGAGGCAGGAAGACCTGGCAGCTAAAATAGAGCGGCATGTTTAGGAGAATGTGATTGGTTGGTTGGAAGAGGGACGAGGTGCGTGTTAATGTATCATTGGTGCTCGAGTTGACTGCCTGAACCAGCTCGCAGGCTTCGCCCCATTTATTGTACGTCACTTTAGATACATCGTCAGCTAAATGTAATGTAATGTCAAATGAGTGGTTTTACAAGGACACATCTTAATTTTGACGCACCGGAAGCATCAATCATATCAATCTAATCGACTCTTAATCGACATAACAATAAACCCAGACCATCCGGAAGTCCATGCAGCTTAAAGTGGCTCCGTTCTCACGTGAAGTTCATCAGTCTGACGGGTTACTTCAAAGCTAAAACCGGGCGTACCTGGCTGTCTGCTCTTTGAATGATAAACTTAAGAGAAAGCTTCTGAATCAGGAAGAATGATAAGTGTCGCACTGGAAAAAATGCTGCTCCAAAAACAAGTTAAACAATAATGAAAATAAGGTGTTGTAAATACAACAATCTGCCAAGTGAACATTAGCTTGGTGAGATGTCGAGAACTAAGAAGGGATATTTAGATAAATCAGATATTTTAATTAGCAGGAGAACTCATTTTGAACTATATCTGACCGGACAAGGTCAGCTCATATCGAGCCGCAACTGCTCAAAGGTTTTCTGTTTTCTGATGTTAGTTCTAATAAATATCTGTTTCATCTGAGATACGACTCAAAGTAAGATGTTTTGACTGAACAAGATGATGCTTTGTCTAAAAACAAGAGCCTATATCTCACTGCAGTGTCACCTCTGAAGTGATCGTGTCTTGTAAGGCAAGGCAAGGCAAGGCAAGGCAAGGCAAGGCAAGGCAAGGCAAGGCAAGGCAAGGCAAGTTTATTTATATAGCACTTTTCAACGCAAGGCAATTCAAAGTGCTTTACAAAAAAAAATGAAAGACATTAAGCATTAAAAAAGAAAAGCTAATAAAGTAAACATTAAGGAAAAATACATGGATAAAAGTTACAGAGCAGTCTAAAATATGAATAGTTCAATTAAACATTACAAGAACAAGTACATGGATAAAAGTTACAGTGCAGTTTATATCAGGTGGAGAGACATATTCTGACTAGATATCAGACACAGATACTGGGCAGGATTTTGAGTTTTTGTGGTGTCTTTTAAAGCTAATAACCGGCTTACCTGGCAGTCTGCTCTTCCATAATATATCCGACAGCTGACCTCATGGTTTTAATTACAGTCACGCTCATAAAGTATTGAAATTGGAGTTAAAATATGAGCTGACCTTGGCGGGGAGAGATCTTCCTTTGAAGCTGCGCTCTGCTTTCAGCACCCTCCTCTTGCACTTAAAGAGAGTCATCTTTAAAAGCACATGACGCAATTTGAGTAATATCAGTCAAGCTGAGGCGCCTCTGAAGGGTGAGTGCCGGAGGACTATTACTCATAAGTGTAACTCAGAGTCTCCCTGAGAGCTGGAAGAAGTCTCCCTGCTGCTGCTCTCATTCTCTCTCACTTCAGTGTGTTCATTACAGATCATCCGTTCAGGGTCAGAAGAACATTTATATTCTGTCTGCTGGATGTTGACTTCGACCTTTGACCCTCTCACGGAAGGTGACTTGTAATGGAGAACTAAGTGAAGTCTTTTTAAAGTGATGCTTGGATGCTCTGAGCATGTGAATTACTGACCTGGAAACAACTGGAGAAAATGTTGGTGTTTAATTTTGTTGCAACATAAAAGTGCATATTCTTTAGGAAAATTCATATATTTGAACCCATCAGACTCGATTTTGAGATAATAGAGCGGAGCAGGGATGACGTATTGACCCGGAAGGAAGCCGCTGGTTCCCTCGACAACAAGCAACGGGGTTTCTCCAGAGGGTTAGGAGACTAGCTGGGAATCAGGTCTGTGGAAAACGAAGCTGTTTGATAAACGTTTTGTTCAGCCGGATAATCTCCACACGTCTACTTTCATAATGTTCTAATCATAAAGCTAATGTCCAGAAGCTAAATGCTAACGTTATGCTATAAAGGAGCTACAGGCGAGTCCAGCAGCACGACTTCAACGTCACGCCGACTTCAGATCCAGATTCAAACACACAGATTCTAGATCAGTGTTTCTCAAACTGTTTCATACCAAGGACTTAACCAATAAAAAAACACTCGCGGACCACCTAACTCCACAAGTATCCAAAAACACATCGTTTTTTACAAATCGCCTGAAAATGGTACAAACATGTGGCAACATGTGTGACGAAGGTGCTTATCTGGGCTATATCATGCAATCGAAAGTTAAACTTTAGCTCGCTCCATTGCGGAGATATTCCCGCGAGAGTGCGAAAAACTTAAATAAATGTATTTATTTCAAATGTGAAATTTTACCAATATACTCACGGACCACTAGGGGGCCGCGGACCACACTTTGAGAAGCACTGATGGAACGAGTTGAAGCGTTTGTCTGAACACTCTGCAGGAGGCAGGGACTGGCTTTCAAGCAGAACAGAAACTAACGTAGAGGAGTGTTCACGTGTTCGGCGTCATGACGTACAACGGCCTCCACGACTTCTGTAGTCCTGTTCAGCCGCTTGGTAGCAACCATCGTTTCTCAGACACGTCCACTCTTCAGGAATCCCCAGTGGGGTCTCTGCTGATGATTTAATGTCGTAGAACAAAACGTGATCCGTCTCTTCAATGCGTCTCAACCTCAGACCTTAGTCCAGCTAGTCTCCTGAACCCTACGGAGAGATCCCATTGGCTCAGAGACAGGGAACAGGAAGTGGAGAAATGCTGACTCACTTCCGGGTTTTATGACTAGTTCCTGCACCGCTCTATGATTAACAAAGCACTTATATACTAACAAAGGACTGGCTCCTCTAAAGCCAGTTGAGCAGCACTTGAAATACTTGGCTCTATGAAGCCTGACGTACGTTATGATTCTTTTTCCTTCAAGGTTGTGTCTTCCTGGTCGAATGTACTTATTGTAAGTCGCTTTGGATAAAAGCGTCAGCTAAATGCAATGTAATCTAATCTAGTCTTAATGTCATTAACGGCTAATTTCACATCAATTCCTCGATGTTAAGTGGACTTCACTTTTGTCATCTTGTAGTTAATCTAACGTTTTTAGTTTTTAGTTTACTTATTGGTCTCGGTTGATTTCCCTCACCCCAAAAAAATTACTCCAAAGGATCTTGAAAGTCCGACTCTCCTTGAATCCATCATTGAGATTGAGGATATTTATAGTATTTGGAAGTCAACAAAACCTTTTTTAGATATCTCAATATGTTGCTACTCAGATGCACGACTGTCTTTAAACGTATACGGTACAACACGATGACACTACGACTTGACGGTAAACAACGTTAACATATATTTAAGCAATAGCTCACGACAGGCCGTGGTATATGCAGTTTGCTTTTCAGCCCAACGGTACTGTTTTTTCAGACGCGGAGGGATACTGACTTGTTGTGAAAAGTAATTTACAATTCTACCCGTGGTATAGGCTCAGTATATCACGGCTAAGAACCAATCAGATTGCTTGATTTGACTTGTCCGTTTTATAAAACAATTTAAACGGTATTACTTTACGTAATGTCGGTGTCTCAAGGCAGTGGTTTGACGGCGGTGGACTTTTAAAAACATGTTCTTGTTATGTATCTCGTCTCCTTGGTTTAATATCCCCCCAAAAAACAACTCTTTCCAAAAGTTCTCCAATGTCAGAGTGTCCTTGAATGCACCATCGAGATAATCTGGTCCTTTCTTGTGTTTAGAAGTCAGAAATCTCTGATGTCAAAGTGACTTTTGAACACACCAAGAGGGCGAGCGTTCAAACACCTCCCATCCTCCAAACTGCATGACCGCACGATGATGACACCTCTGACAGACGACCGACGGAGGACGTTATGAATGTGTATTATTCATGTCCTTGTACCCTTATCATCTAAAACCGAGGCTTTGTTCCTCGCCGGGTTTGACATCGTAGTTTTCGCTTTCCGCCACATGTTTAGAGTTAACTTTCCAGTCGTCAAATCGACTCAGAGGACCAAACAACACCTGCAGCAATTTGCCGAGACTTAATTTAATTTGCATCGACGTCGTTCAACAGAAAAGCTTCCCGTTAATTGAGTATTTATTTCAATTTTCTTTCATCAGAGAGAAAAATGAGTTAGAAAAACACCCCCATTTCAGACGGTGATTCCGCCCTGCAGGAACACGCCATAAGTTCTCCATTATTAGCTCCTCGCGGTCTAATTGTCCGCGGCGTCGCCTTATTTCAACATCATAAGTCTTTGATTATTGTTGCTAATTACGCTATTAGCACAACGGAGGGGAATAATTCGTCATAATCGCTCGCATTTATCATAATTACCCAAGTTTACAGTCACCTACGCTTAATGTCATTTCGAGCGGCCAACGGCTGCTGCTGCTGCTGCCCAAGGACAAAGTGTGTGTGTGTGTGTGTGTGTGTGTGTGTGTGTGTGTGTGTGTGTGTGTGTGTGTGTGTGTGTGTGTGTGTGTGTGTGTGTGTGTGTGTGTGTGTGTGTGTGTGTGTGTGTGTGTGTGTGTGTGTGTGTGTGTGTGTGTGTGTGTGTGTGTGTGTGTGTTCGGGGGGGTGAAGAAGCGTGTTTGTATTTGCATATGAAATGTCACTTGGACTACAGGACAGAAGGCAAAGGTCAGATCTGGCAGGATGAACACACACACACACACACACACACACACACTAAACTCTAGTCTTCTTATACACCACCACAAATATTTTTCAAGTGAAATGAAGTGTTTACGTTGCTCAGCGAGGTGAAATGACTGTTCTCCTACTGGAGTTTGATGGCTTTGAGCATGTTAATTGAATTATCCGTATCCCTCTTAATTAATTTATTATACATGTATTTTCACGCATGTCACGTAACATTGGTTTGAAGGGGCGAAAACTAATTATATCAGTATTTAGTGACTCTACTGGGTGTATGTAATGTCTCCATGCTTTTTTGTCTCATACTGCCTGTGCTGCAGCACCTCTTTTCACCCTCTGTCTGAAACCAGAGTCCAGTCTGCTCTGATTGGTCAGCTGGCCGGCTCTGTTGTGATCGGTCAACCGCTTAGAGATGTCCCGCCCCTTAGCCTATCACGTACAATGTGTTGGAGCGCTAGCCAATAGAAGCTCTCTGTCTACCGGGCCATTTTCGTTCCTACCCTCACCTACGGTCATGAAGGATGGGTCATGACCGAAAGAACGAGGTCGCGGATACAAGCGGCCGAGATGGGTTTTCTCCGCAGGGTGGCTGGTGTCTCCCTTAGGGATAAGGTGAGAAGTTCAGTCATCAGGGAGGGACTCGGAGTTGAGCCGCTCCTCCTTCGCGTCGAAAGGAGCCAGTTGAGGTGGTTCGGGCACCTAGTTAGGATGCCACCTGGGCGCCTCCCTAGGGAGGTGTTCCAGGCACGTCCAGCTGGGAGGAGACCAAGGGGTAGACCTAGGACCAGGTGGAGGGGTTATATCTCTTCGCTGGTCTGGGAGCGCCTTGGGACCCCCCAGTCAGAGCTGGTTGATGAGGGGAAAGGAACGATTTTACATCAAATATAAAATCACACAGCTCAGCTCACAAAACATAAAAATAAAAAAATAATATAAAATCACATTAAAGGTACGAACACAAAGCAAACCAGAATAAATGCAACAATTGCAAAATAAAAGCAGCCATATAGTTGAAACGATATCCACTGAAAGCAAATAAAAGCAACAATCTACTTGGTTTGGAATGCTAACGCTAAATGGTTTCCACCCAGCAGCTCCTCCACACTCGCTCTCTGAGAACTAGTCACAATGGGTTCGGTGAAAAGTGCTCCAGTTAATTAAATCAGTGTCACGAGTGTGTTTTAAAGAAAAGCAATAAAACCACTCGAGGCAAACAAAGAACTTTTCAGAGGCGGAGGATTATTACTAAAACAAAATTATCCGTTTGGTTAAGTTTTATTAAACCGCCCAGCCGCTCTAAATGAAATCTTTAGAGTACACAATGGCCAATCACAGGCTTTAATTATTAGAGGTTTCTAATTAGGCTCCTTAACGAGGACGGGCTGTTTACAATGGAGCCGCTCGGATAACGAGGACAGGACCGCGAATACAGACTCCAATATCTGTCTGCGGCGATAACACGGGAACTTCTCAAGGTCCAAGACGCAACTTTTAATTTGTGGACAGGTGTGTGTGTGTGTGTGTGTGTGTGTGTGTGTGTGTGTGTGTGTGTGTGTGTGTGTGTGTGTGTGTGTGTGTGTGTGTGTGTGTGTGTGTGTGTGTGTGTGTGTGTGTGTGTGTGTGTGTGTGTGTGTGTGTGTGTGTGTGTGTGTGTGTGTGGTGTGTGTGTGTGTGTGTGTGTGTGTGTGTGTGTGTGTGTGTGTGTGTGTGTGTGTGTGTGTGTGTGAGCGAGAGAGCGAGAGAGAGAGAGAGAGAGAGATTAACCAAACTTAGTTCAAAGACAAGGAAGGTGTGTTAAACGAGGTGTGTGTGTGTGTGTGTGTGTGGTGTTGTAAAATGGCAAGTGTGTGTTTCAAGAAGTTGGAGAGGAAAGTAAAGAAAGTTCATTTAAAGACAGTTATTGGATGTTACATGGAGTGAATAGAAATTAAGCAAAATAAGGAGGTATAGGAAAACTATGTACTCTTCTCTCTCTCCTCTCCTTTCTCCTCTCCTCTCTCCTCTCTCCTACGTATTAACTTATGCACTATTATTTATATTTAAAGTACATTCTTATTTCGTCATGTATATGTATTAATCATTTTATTTATTGCATAATGAGTACTTTTATTCTTGGTGCTTTAAGTAGCCAATATGTTATGTGAATACGGTTGTACTTTTATTTGACATGTTGATGCACTTTGAAGTTTCACTTGAACCACAAACGTTGTGAAGCTGAAGGATGGATTATGAAGGTCTGCTCATGGCCTCCATCAGTGGGGAATACATTAAACAGGAGGACTCAAAGGGAGCAAGTGTCAAGAAATAAGAAAATAAATGAAACGAGGCAGATGGCAAGTTGTTGGAGGGGAAAGAAAGAAAGACTGAAAAGTGAGAAATGAAGGAATGATTTTAAAGCGCGGCAGAATGAAGGTAAAGAAAACAAAAGAGAGAAAGAGATGGATCAAAGAGTGAATGTCCTCAGGGCTGAAGTGCTGCTGTCAGACAGCACAGCAGGGAGAGGTTAAAGGTCACCGCTCTGCAGAGGTCACACACACACATTAACACAAACACACACACACTACGCCTCAGTCTGCCCCGCAGCAATCTGACTGGTCACTCATCACTGCTGTCATGTGAAAACCCCGTGAATCAGTTCCCGTGTGAGGAACGTTGTTATGGTTCTGGGAGAAATTCAACTTGTTACATTTCATAAAAGAAAACTGAGAAAAAGTGAATTTTTTTAAACCGATTCTTAAATTTTTCAACTTCAATCTGAAAACACATTCGGATAGGGAAATGCCATGCTAGTATATCACTTACCTTGCACAATTACGTTGAATTCTGGATTCTGATTGGTTGTTTTCGACAATCCAGAGGTTGTTCATTCTTGCTAACAGACCGTTGCTAAGGAGAACAGACCGTTGCTAAGGAGGATCAAGAGACTATGTGCAGTCATATCAGTCCGCAGAAAGAAGTCCGGTAAATTTAACGTCTGAAAAATACATTTTTATATAAATATGGAGAGCATGACATTCTTGGATATTTCATTTATTTCATTTTTTTCATTTAAAAAAGAAATTATTATTATGTGTTAAATGCATACACGAAGAACTTTGAATTGCCTCTGTGTCTTAAAATGTGAGAAGACAGACAGGAAGTAAACACTAAAGGGAACAGCAGAAGAAGACAGAAAGGAAGTAAACACTAAAGGGAACAGCAGAAGAAGACAGACAGGAAGTAAACACTAAAGGGAACGGCAGAAGAAGACAGAAAGGAAGTAAA
>NW_027263403.1:0-32536 GCF_902827115.2 Pseudochaenichthys georgianus
TTGATGTTAAACACGACCAAAACTGAAGTTATTGTACTTGGCCCGAAGAATCTACGAAACAAATTATCTAAAGACATACTAACTATGGATGGCATTAATTTGGCCTCCAGTGAGACTGTAAGGAATCTTGGTGTTATATTTGATCAGGATTTATCCTTTAACGCCCACATAAAATCAATTTCAAGGACCGCCTACTTCCATCTACGTAACATTGCAAAAATCAGGCATATCTTGCCTCAAAACGATGCAGAGAAACTAGTCCATGCATTTGTTACTTCTAGGCTGGATTATTGTAACTCTTTATTATCAGGGAGTACCAAGAAGTCAATCAAGTCGCTTCAGCTGATTCAAAATGCTGCGGCTCGTGTACTAACCAGAGTTAGGAAAAGGGACCACATTACTCCTGTTCTGGCTGCCTTACACTGGCTCCCTATAGAACACAGGATGGAATTTAAAATTCTTCTTCTCGCCTACAAAGCCCTTAATGGGCAGGCGCCATCTTACCTTAAAGAACTCATTATACCCTACTGTCCTACTAGGGCATTGCGTTCCAAGAATGCAGGGTTGTTGGTTGTTCCTAGAGTCTCTGAAAGTACAATGGGAGCCAGAGCCTTTTCTTATCAAGCTCCACATTTGTGGAATCAGCTTCCAGTTTGTGTTCGGGCGGCAGACACCCTATCCGTTTTTAAGAGTGCGCTTAAGACCTTCCTTTTTGATAAAGCTTATAGTTAGGGCTGATTAGATTCAGCCCCTAGTTTTGCTGATATAGGCTTAGTTTGTCAGGGGACATCTTACTTCTTCCTTCTCTCTGTCTATACCCGTGTACACTCATGTTCCGATTAACCCAGCTTCCCCAAATGTCTTTCTTTTTGGTGTCTATATACGCTGGGATCCGGAGTCATGGATGATCCTGCGGTCCTGTGTCCTGGATCGCGAGCGCTGGATCTTGAGTCGTGGCTGTGGTCCTGGATCATCGGTCCTGGATGGATATCCTCGTGGATTCATCTTCCTATTATACACACATGCATTTCCAAACATTTGGACTACCTATGTTGCAAATGTATTATCTTTTCAATTTACACACGGCATCTATTGCACGTCTGTCCGTCCTGGGAGAGGGATCCCTCCTCTGCTGCTCTCCCTGAGGTTTCTCCCATTTTTCCCTTTAAACTGGGTTTTCTTTGGAAGTTTTTCCTTGTACGATGTGAGGGTCTAAGGACAGAGGGTGTCGTATTGTCATACTGATATTCTGTACACACTGTGAAGACCACTGAGACAAATGTAACATTGTGATATTGGGCTATATAAATAAACATTGATTGATTGATTTAAAGTAGAGACACTAAATACTGAGATACACCTGAACATCAGCAGGAGAGGACTCTTTAAAGTAGAGACACTACATACTGAGATACACCTGAACATCAGCAGGAGAGGACTCTTTAAAGTAAAGACATTACAAACTGATATACACCTGAACATCAGCAGGAGAGGACTCTTTAAAGTAGAGACACTACATACTGATATACACCTGAACATCAGCAGGAGAGGACTCTTTAAAGTAGAGACAATACATACTGATATACACCTGAACATCAGCAGGAGAGGACTCTTTAAAGTAGAGACACTACATACTGATATACACCTGAACATCAGCAGGAGAGGACTCTTTAAAGTAGAGACACTACATACTGATATACACCTGAACATCAGCAGGAGAGGACTCTTTAAAGTAGAGACACTACATACTGAGATACACCTGAACATCAGCAGGAGAGGACTCTTAAAGTAGAGACATTACATACTGATATACACCTGAACATCAGCAGGAGAGGACTCTTTAAAGTAGAGACACTACATACTGATATACACCTGAACATCAGCAGGAGAGGACTCTTTAAAGTAGAGACACTACATACTGATATACACCTGAACATCAGCAGGAGAGGACTCTTTAAAGTAGAGACACTACATACTGATATACACCTGAACATCAGCAGGAGAGGACTCTTTAAAGTAGAGACACTACATACTGATATACACCTGAACATCAGCAGGAAGTAGAGACACTACATACTGATATACACCTGAACATCAGCAGGAGAGGACTCTTTAAAGTAGAGACACTACATACTGATATACACCTGAACACCAGCAGGAGAGGACTCTTTAAAGTAGAGACACTACATACTGATATACACCTGAACATCAGCAGGAGAGAACTCTTTAAAGTAGAGACACTACATACTGATATACACCTGAACATCAGCAGGAGAGGACTCTTTAAAGTAGAGACACTACATACTGATATACACCTGAACATCAGCAGGAGAGGACTCTTTAAAGTAGAGACACTACTGATATACACCTGAACATCAGCAGGAGAGGACTCTTTAAAGTAGAGACATTACATACTGATATACACCTGAGCATCAGCAGGAGAGGACTCTTTAAAGTAGAGACATTACATACTGATATACACCTGAACATCAGCAGGAGAGGACTCTTTAAAGTAGAGACACTACATACTGAGATACACCTGAACATCAGCAGGAGAGGACTCTTTAAAGTAGAGACATTACATACTGATATACACCTGAACATCAGCAGGAGAGAACTCTTTAAAGTAGAGACATTACATACTGATATACACCTGAACATCAGCAGGAGAGGACTCTTTAAAGTAGAGACATTACATACTGATATACACCTGAACATCAGCAGGAGAGAACTATTTAAAGTAGAGACACTACATACTGATATACACCTGAACATCAGCAGGAGAGGACTCTTTAAAGTAGAGACACTACATACTGATATACACCTGAACATCAGCAGGAGAGGACTCTTTAAATTAGAGACACTACATACTGATATACACCTGAACATCAGCAGGAGAGGACTCTTTAAAGTAGAGACACTACATACTGAGATACACCTGAACATCAGCAGGAGAGGACTCTTTAAAGTAGAGACATTACATACTGATATACACCTGAACATCAGCAGGAGAGGACTCTTTAAAGTAGAGACATTACATACTGATATACACCTGAACATCAGCAGGAGAGGACTCTTTAAAGTAGAGACACTACATACTGACATACACCTGAACATCAGCAGGAGAGAACTCTTTAAAGTAGAGACACTACATACTGACATACACCTGAACATCAGCAGGAGAGGACTCTTTAAAGTAGAGACACTACATACTGATATACACCTGAACATCAGCAGGAGAGGACTCTTTAAAGTAGAGACACTACATACTGATATACACCTGAACATCAGCAGGAGAGGACTCTTTAAAGTAGAGACACTAGATACTGATATACACCTGAACATCAGCAGGAGAGGACTCTTTAAAGTAGAGACACTACACACTGATATACACCTGAGCATCAGCAGGAGAGGACTCTTTAAAGTAGAGACACTACATACTGATATACACCTGAACATCAGCAGGAGAGGACTCTTTAAAGTAGAGACACTACATACTGATATACACCTGAACATCAGCAGGAGAGGACTCTTTAAAGTAGAGACACTACATACTGATATACACCTGAACATCAGCAGGAGAGGACTCTTTAAAGTAGAGACACTACATACTGACATACACCTGAACATCAGCAGGAGAGCACTCTTTAAAGTAGAGACCCTACATACTCATATACACCTGAACATCAGCAGGAGAGGACTCTTTAAAGTAGAGACACTACATACTGATATACACCTGAACATCAGCAGGAGAGGACTCTTTAAAGTAGAGACACTACATACTGATATACACCTGAACATCAGCAGGAGAGGACTCTTTAAAGTAGAGACACTAGATACTGATATACACCTGAACATCAGCAGGAGAGGACTCTTTAAAGTAGAGACACTACACACTGATATACACCTGAGCATCAGCAGGAGAGGACTCTTTAAAGTAGAGACACTACATACTGATATACACCTGAACATCAGCAGGAGAGGACTCTTTAAAGTAGAGACACTACATACTGATATACACCTGAACATCAGCAGGAGAGGACTCTTTAAAGTAGAGACACTACATACTGATATACACCTGAACATCAGCAGGAGAGGACTCTTTAAAGTAGAGACACTACATACTGACATACACCTGAACATCAGCAGGAGAGCACTCTTTAAAGTAGAGACCCTACATACTCATATACACCTGAACATCAGCAGGAGAGGACTCTTTAAAGTAGAGACTCTACATACTGATCAGGGTTTCCGTTAGCCGGTAATTACCGGTTTTTAGCTGGTAAAATTGATTAAAAACCGGTAAATTCAAAACCTGCCGGTCAACATGTCTGGTAATAATTAGGGAGGCTCCGATCGATCGGCCGCCGGTCATTATCGTTGATATTCACTCTTAATAGTTTGATCGGTGCTCTCTATAAAGGCCGATCAGGAGAGCTGGGTCTGAGCGATATGGACATAAACGCGAGTGAAGTGTAACCGGAGAGAGAGAGAGATCAGATCAGCTGCTGAGTCTGACCGAGACACGCAGCTCTGCATGATCACCTGAAGCCCCGCCCTCTGTTTAGCGCGCTGCAGGAGCTGCATGAGAAACTGACGGGCTGTCAGGAGAGAGAGAGGGAGGGAGAGGGGGAGAGGGAGAGGGGAAAAGAGAGGATCCGTTTCTCCCGTGTTATTATTCAAAGTAATGTAAACTTCTGAATAATGTACGTTATCTACTACAAGTAGTTTGTTTGAATGTAATAATTATGTTGTTTGTTGTTTGTGGAATCATTTATTGAAAAATGAATCTGAATTTTTCGATCTGTTACGATTATAAACTGAAGCAATATAAAAATGAGCCCGTGAACTGAGTTTTAAACTGAAGCATATCTGCTCATAGTCCGGTAATTACCTGCTAACGGAAACTCTGCTACACAACTCTTATTATTATTGAAATATGACACACGGTAAGTTTCAAATTAGTCCGGTAAAATAAATTCTGCCCGGACATTTGACCGGTGAGAAAAAATCCTAGCGGAAACCCTGATACTGATATACACCTGAACATCAGCAGGAGAGGACTCTTTAAAGTAGAGACACTACATACTGATATACACCTGAACATCAGCAGGAGAGGACTCTTTAAAGTAGAGACACTACATACTGATATACACCTGAACATCAGCAGGAGAGGACTCTTTAAAGTAGAGACACTACATACTGATATACACCTGAACATCAGCAGGAGAGGACTCTTTAAAGTAGAGACACTACACACTGATATCCACCTGAACATCAGCAGGAGAGGACTCTTTAAAGTAGAGACAATACATGCTGATATACACCTGAACATCAGCAGGAGAGGACTCTTTAAAGTAGAGACACTACATACTGATATACACCTGAACATCAGCAGGAGAGGACTCTTTAAAGTAGAGACACTACATACTGATATACACCTGAACATCAGCAGGAGAGGACTGTTTAAAGTAGAGACACTAGATACTGATATACACCTGAACATCAGCAGGAGAGGACTCTTTAAAGTAGAGACACTACACACTGATATACACCTGAGCATCAGCAGGAGAGGACTCTTTAAAGTAGAGACACTACATACTGATATACACCTGAACATCAGCAGGAGAGGACTCTTTAAAGTAGAGACACTAGATACTGATATACACCTGAACATCAGCAGGAGAGGACTCTTTAAAGTAGAGACACTACACACTGATATACACCTGAGCATCAGCAGGAGAGGACTCTTTAAAGTAGAGACACTACATACTGATATACACCTGAACACCAGCAGGAGAGGACTCTTTAAAGTAGAGACACTACATACTGATATACACCTGAACACCAGCAGGAGAGGACTCTTTAAAGTAGAGACACTACATACTGATATACACCTGAACACCAGCAGGAGAGGACTCTTTAAAGTAGAGACACTACATACTGATATACACCTGAACATCAGCAGGAGAGGACTCTTTAAAGTAGAGACTCTACATACTGATATACACCTGAACACCAGCAGGAGAGGACTCTTTAAAGTAGAGACACTACATACTGATATACACCTGAACATCAGCAGGAGAGGACTCTTTAAAGTAGAGACACTACATACTGATATACACCTGGACATCAGCAGGAGAGGACTCTTTAAAGTAGAGACACTACATACTGATATACACCTGAACATCAGCAGGAGAGGACTCTTTAAAGTAGAGACACTACATACTGATATACACCTGAACATCAGCAGGAAGAGGACTCTTTAAAGTAGAGACACTACACACTGATGTACACCTGAACATCAGCAGGAGAGGACTCTTTAAAGTAGAGACACTACACACTGATATACACCTGAACATCAGCTGGAGAGGACTCTTTAAAGTAGAGACACTACATACTGATATACACCTGAACATCAGCAGGAGAGGACTCTTTAAAGTAGAGACACTACATACTGATATACACCTGAATATCAGCAGGAGAGGACTCTTTAAAGTAGAGACACTACACACTGATGTACACCTGAACATCAGCAGGAGAGGACTCTTTAAAGTAGAGACCACTACACACTGATATACACCTGAACATCAGCTGGAGAGGACTCTTTAAAGTAGAGACACTACATACTGATATACACCTGAACATCAGCAGGAGAGGACTCTTTAAAGTAGAGACTCTACATACTGATATACACCTGAACACCAGCAGGAGAGGACTCTTTAAAGTAGAGACACTACATACTGATATACACCAGTGGCCTCACGACAAAGCAAATAAATAAGCACAAGAATATTCCGATATAAAACACTGCGCACGTCCTTCGCCGGTTTCCCTTTATAAATCGCAATCAACTCGAAATGCGGCGCAGCTTTTGCTTCACGTAACGCCTATAAACAGTCAAAGAAACGCCCATTCATTCTGACTGACTTTATGAAGGAGAGCAGGAAGTGAGGACAGAAAGCTAAAATACGTCTCACACCGTGTCAGGTTCTGGTTCTTTTGGGGAGGTGGAGATAAATCACATTGTCTGGTGGATGCAGTTTGAGCAGAGCAGCAGCATGGAGGATCGTCTCCAACATAAATAAATAAGTGGTCCGAAAAAGGTTCATGACACAAACAATACACGCAGCCTTCCTCAGGCGGTGTGTGTGTACCGGGGACAGGAGACCCCCCCCCCCCCCTTGATGAGAAACTGTAAGAAGTGATCGGGGAATCCCTCCGGAGTGGAGTCATGACGACTGGATCTGAATTATGTCTCCACTGCAGCCTGTGCGTCTCACCCCCCCCCCCAGCAACCCTATATCCACCAGTTAGAGGAAACACAACTAATGTGTTATATCAGCTGTACAATTAACCACATGGTGTTCTTAGCTTCCATACCTCCTGTGTTTTACGAGCGACTTATCAAGTCTTAGCAAACGGCATGAAACATGATTAAACATGGTAGTATATAAAACCATGCTCGTACAACCTATAGAAATGCAAAACCGCATCATTTATGAGAAAACATTTCATAAACATTAGCACAACATATTCGAGGTGGTTTTAAATAACATTTCCGTATTTATTTATTTATCCAAGTTATGTGGTTGTGTGCAGGGGCGGATCTACCGGGGTGGCATGGGGTGGCAACTGCCCAGCTGCCCCCCCAGTTGGTATCTTTGTTTTGAAAGAAAAGTTGTGGCTCATCGGACATTTATGAGAGAAAGTCTCTAACGTCCGAGTGCAAGTGAATGCACCACAAGATGTACACCATGTAACCCCTCCCCCGGTCCTGGCGCGAGAGTGGAAATATGATTGGTGGCGAATTCACTTGAACGGGGGAACGGCGCAAAACGAGAAGCCTTTCGTTCCCAAACACTGAAGGAATGAGGTAGTTGCGGTCTACACTGACAGAGAAGAGACTGTCAGTTTGGCTGCACTCAGCATTGAATCAAAACGCACTACAGCTGTTGATCTGAATAAGTTTGTGAGGCGTTTTGCTGAACAAAATAGTAATCGCCGCATTCAGCTGTAATAGACATGTCAACTTGATGCTCTGCTCACGGATGACTCGATGAGAATAACAAACTGTTAAGATGATGACCTTGTATGCGTGTATATATTTTTTTCTTTCAGGGGGTCTGCCTCCAAAAAACAGTTTTAAGTCCTGAGAAAGTCAAATCAGACGGTGTGTAAAACTACTTTGATGTAACTAGGCCAGTAGGTAAGGACCTTCCACTGGATCATAACTGCAGCGATGTATTTGTTTTAGCTGAATACACGTTTTTTAACCCTAACTGATGCAGTTAGTCACTTCTTTAATGTTTGTTCTTTCTGATGTAAAGTCAAGGTTGTAACTGTATATCAATAATTATATAATTACTTGTTTTTCAAATTTGAAGGAGGGTGAGCAAGCATCTTGATGAACATTCATCATTAACTCCTCCAAAAAATATAGTTTATTGAATAATAAATGAATATGTGAATAAGATGGACTTTTATTAATCCCCCGTGGGGAAATTGTTTCTCTGCATTTGACCCATCCTAGTGATGGGAGCAGTGGGCTGCCATTTTGAACGGCGCCCGGGGAGCAGTGTGGGGAACGGTGCCTTGCTCAGGGACACCTCGGTAGCACTTGGTCTTGCCGGGACTTGAACTGGTGACCTTCCAGTTGCCAAGCCAAGTCCCTATCGACTTCGCCACCACCGCCCACAATCATAACAGTTCTTCACTATATCTGTAAAGCGTCTTTGAGCACCTGCAAAACAAACAAATTGTGTACCGTTACACCCCTAATTGATTGATATGATTGCGATTTAAATCAGCATATACTTCTGTCAGGGGATGCCACCCCTCAAAATCTCCTGCCACCCCATGAATATTTGTCTAGATCCGCCCCTGGTTGTGAGCGCTGAGGGGTCTCAAGCAGGTTTGATTCATCATTTTAAGATTGGCTTTAATCAATTTGTGAAAATGAATTCTTCATATCTGATAAATGAGAGGTAACATTTTATTGATGGTATTATTTCCACACATTCTCTCCATCCTTCCTTCTGCCAACGGGGTCGCGGTTTCTCGTCCCTCCCGTCTCTGTGCGTAGGGTCAGAGCGTGCGTGGAGGACCGCACGTTTTCCCTCAAGTTTGTTTTTTATAAATCGGAAAGATCGCTCAGAAACTGACCGACGCCATTTGCTGAGCGTACGACCGTTTATAAAAGAACATCAGCAGGAGAGGACTCTTTAAAGTAGAGACCCCCCCCCCCCCCCCAGCTGGAACAATACTGTCATCAGGATCAGACTCCAGCTGCAGGTGGAGATCAGATACTCCTCTAATTAAACACATTCCACACACACACACACACACACACACACACACACACACACACACACACACACACACACACACACACACACACACACACACACACACACACAGCTGAGATGTTAAATAACAGGCTGCTGACAGGAAGCGCGTGTGTGTGTGTGTGTGTGTGTGTGTGTGTGTGTGTGTGTGTGTGTGTGTGTGTGTGTGTGTGTGTGTGTGTGTGTGTCACCTGCAACAACGCCTCCTCCAACGGGTCCAAATTCAACTCTTTCAAATCCCCTAAAAAACATCTTTAAGCCAAAACTGTTTACCTTTATTATATTATATAGTAAATATAGATAATTATAATTATATACGGTATTTATCTGACATGATGTTCTTCGTGTGCACAGACATGCAGTCTCTGCCTCATCAGGGTCTGTTTTAGACCCAGACCCAGAACAGGTGCTGCCGGTCCAGCTCTGAGACGACTCACTGACAGCTTCAGCTCGTCTTTCAATATCTAAGAAACAGCAACGACCAAGTCTCTTCCTCGTTCCTTGTTACGTGATGTCACGACTTTGAAGAGGTCGCTTCTCCTGCAGATGATATCTGTTGAGCTCTTCTCGATATGAAGGGTCTCTTCGACGTGCTGAGGTCCGAACAGGAAGCGATGCGGAACCAGAGGATCAGAACATCGGACAGGTTGAAATGCTGAGTCGACAGAAAACACTACATATTTACAGATAAAGTTGTTTTTGTGCATTCAAAGTACTTTTAAGTTTAGTTCAGGACAGTAGACACGAACAGGGCTTATTGTCTCCCGACACTAAACACATCTCACGAAACCACCCCCACGTGCAGAATGAAACAACACGGCATCGACACCGACCAGAGCTTCTGCTCCACATGGCTCTCAGTCTGAAACTCGCTCATCCATACGGCGGTCTGTGTGGAGAGAAGTCTGCAGGTCTACACACAGACTGAAGCCCAGGGGCCTACGGAGATCAGGGGCCTACGGGGATCAGGGGCCTACGTGGACCAGGGGCTTACGGAGACCAGGGGCCTACGGGGACCAGGGGCCTACGGAGACCAGGGGCCTACGGAGATCAGGGGCCTACGGGGACCAGGGGCCTACGGGGACCAGGGGCCTACGGGGATCAGGGGCCTACGGAGACCAGGGGCCTACGGAGATCAGGGGCCTACGGAGATCAGGGGCCTACGGAGATCAGGGGCCTACGGGGATCAGGGGCCTACGGAGATCAGGGGCCTACGGAGATCAGGGGCCTACGGGGATCAGGGGCCTACGGAGACCAGGGGCCTACGGAGACCAGGGGCCTACGGAGACCAGGGGCCTACGGGGATCAGGGGCCTACGGAGACCAGGGGCCTACGGGGATCAGGGGCCTACGGAGACCAGGGGCCTACGGAGACCAGGGGCCTACAGAGACCAGGGGCCTACGGGGATCAGGGGCCTACGGAGATCAGGGGCCTACGGGGATCAGGGGCCTACGGAGACCAGGGGCCTACGGAGACCAGGGGCCTACGGAGATCAGGGGCCTACGGAGACCAGGGGCCTACGGGGATCAGGGGCCTACGGAGATCAGGGGCCTACGGGGATCAGGGGCCTACGGAGACCAGGGGCCTACGGAGACCAGGGGCCTACGGGGATCAGGGGCCTACGGGGATCAGGGGCCTACGGGGATCAGGGGCCTACGGAGACCAGGGGCCTACGGAGACCAGGGGCCTACGGAGACCAGGGGCCTACGGAGACCAGGGGCCTACGGAGACCAGGGGCCTACGGAGACCAGGGGCCTATCATGAGCCAATAAAAAAGTTTTTTAAAAAAAGTTTTTTATTTCGGATGTTTTTAAAAAACATTTAAATAAACAAAGTCTTGGCTTTCAGAATATGAAACTTTTATTTCCAAAATCACACGATAAATACATGTTTGAAGCTTGTAAAGGGAAGATGACAGCCCCCCCCCCCCCTCCGGCTGACATGATGAATAAGGCGTTTAGTAATCAGAGATAACACGGCAGGGTCCGTTACAGTTTGTCTTCATCTGGTTTCAAATAAACAAAGTCTTGGCTTTCAGAATATTAAACTTGTTTCGGCAAATTCAGATGATAAATACAACTTAGAAGCTTCGGCATAATTACAAGCGGAGAACGGAGTAGCTTGACGTCACAGCAGGCAGAACAACAGCCGGTGTTTCTCCTGAGGGTTTTCCCCGGGAAACAAACACAATACACACAAACGCAAAAATACACAAACACACGCGAGCTTCCCCCAGACCAGTAATCCAAACGAAAATATATTCCCTCCGTAGTATTTTGATCATTTGCTCTGCTAACCAATCAGATCGATGGATTCCAGAGATTTTTCTCAAACATGATGACTCCGAAACAGCCAATCAGAATGAGAGGAAAAACAGACAGGAGGGACATTATCTGTTGGAGCAGATGGGAGGACGACGAGGACAGATACACGAGGGAGGCCCGATACGTCACTCACCTGGAGGAGAGGACCAGGCGCAGAGCAGGGTGGAGAAGTGCGGTCACAGAGCCTGCCGAGGACATGACTTTGATTTGTTGTTTAAATAGGGGGCCTACAAAGCCATCAGCCCCAGGGCCTGACGGCAGGTTAAGGCGGGCCTGACAACAACATGTTCTCGCTAAATGCAAAACGTGAAGTCCAGTTTTGTGGCATCAGCAAACAAGCTGCAGGTTTCAGCAGCGCGAGACACAGAAACAACAACTCCAACTGTTCTGTATTTAAATGCTCATTATTAAAGAGCCTCCGGTCTGCAGCAGCTCACCGGAACACGCTGTGCGCTAAAGTACAAGAGTTGAGAGTTAAAGAGTAAAGACAAGTCTGAGAGGAACGGCCGCTGACAGAACACACTCAGTACTTACATGCTAACGTTGCATTGGTAGATTTAAAATGTGATTTAAGGCAGAATACCGGACACAGGTCTGATTTAGAGAACGCGAGTTCACTAGAACGTGTTTTACATCACCGTGAAGAACAGTCTGGAGCTCCTCGCCTCGCGGCAGAGGCTTCAGCAGCGAGACTCAGAGCAATAAGTTACACGTCCAACAGTACATGTTAACGTCTCAGCGTCACTATTTAAATCACATGTACTAAATAATACAGTGCCCCAAAGCTGCAGCAGATCCGCTTCACACAGCAGCTCCCTGAAGCGTCCTGGAGCTCCTCGCCTCGCGGCAGAGCAGCTTCAGAGCAGCTTCAGAGGCTTCAGAGCAGCTCCCTGAAGCGTCCTGAGGCTTCAGAGCAGCTTCAGAGCAGCTCCCTGAAGCGTCCTGAGGCTTCAGAGCAGCTCCCTGAAGCGTCCTGAGGCTTCAGAGCAGCTTCAGAGCAGCTCCCTGAAGCGTCCTGAGGCTTCAGAGCAGCTCCCTGAAGCGTCCTGAGGCTTCAGAGCAGCTTCAGAGCAGCTCCCTGAAGCGTCCTGAGGCTTCAGAGCAGCTCCCTGAAGGAGAAACCTCCAACACTCAATGCGTATGTCCAAAAGCTGGTGTTCTGCATTTCAGAAGTCAGACTGAAGGGAGAGAAAAGACTCATTGAAACAACTGGAGTTCCCTGAAGCTTCCTCACATCCAGTCCCAGATTTACACGTTGATAGTTTCCCCGGACCCCCTCGCCCCGGACCCCCTCGCCTCGCGGCAGAGGGTCCGGCTTCCAGCAGATCGCCCAGAGAAGCAGCCCCCCAGCAGGAACTGTTCCTGTCCTGAGGCTGGGTTTCTGCGTTTAAAAGCACCTTTCATACAGAGCTCAGGGCGCCACAGAGCTTCAGGAGGAAACAGTTTCCACTACACTTTAAACAGTTTTCGGTTCAGAGTTCCAGAGTGGAGCTTCTCTGAAGACATGCACTCTGCAGACTGCTCAGAGCTGAGGAGAACTGAAGGGTTTCTGCCTTTGAGAGTCCCTTAAGGAGGGAAGCTGCTGCAGACCGAGAGACCGAGGCTCGTCTGCTGTTACCTCGCATAAAGGAAGAGTGCGGGCCCCCAGCTGGAGCTCAGCGCCCGGAGAAGAGTCTCTCCGCTCGGGTGAAAGTCTCCGGATCTCTGATGGAGGTGTTTTACTCACATGTTCAGAGCAGCTGGTCCTCCAGCGGAGTCATCGTCCTCTCAGAGCCCCGAAATCTGCTTCAGATCCTCCGCGCAAAGTCTCCAAAAGTCTCCAAAACTCTCCGAGGTGTCCAAACCAACAAACCCACAGCGCGTGCACAGTGTCCGCGGCGGTGCTTCTCTGACCGGGACCTCCCGGCGGGGCGGGGACACAACGGGAGGGGTGTTTTCCTCCAGTTATGTTTTTTTCAACTTTATGGAACGATGACTTTGTTGTTATTGTCATTATTATTGTTGTTATTTTATTTGTATTATTTGCATTGATAGATAAGAAAATTAACATTTATGAAAAATATTACATCAAATATAAACAATATACAATTATTAAAATAAAAAGTCAAAAACACAACCGGATCCAAAATACTAGAGGTCTTTCATAAGAGATTATTAAATATCCCCATTATGATGATTTATTATTGTAAACATTAGCTTAAAGGTCCCATGTCATGCTTTCCGGTTATCACCCGTCCCCTTGTGTTATGAAGGTTGTCATGGAAACGCTCTGCAGAGTCAGAAACCCAGAACACAGGAAAGACCTCCCCAAAGCGCCTCGTTGCAGATTTCTCCTTTTCCAATGTTTTCTTCCTGGGTATCGTGACGTAGGGAGGCCCAGTAGCCACGCCCACAGCTATGGCCGCAGCCTCTGCCAGCCGAACATGTATGCTGTCTTGTGAGGGGAAATCTTCAATGTATGCCCATTTCTTGTCAACACAGTTCCTTCAGATGTCCGAGCCGGTATCGTACCGTGTGCGCGGCATTTCACGGAGCATAGCTTCACACACATTGCAGGATTCATGGCGGATATGCACAGCGTAGGGCACTAAGGACGATGCTGTTCCTACTTTGTTTGGACCAGCGGGAGATTCGGGTACACAACCTGTAAGTACGCGTTGTTGTTTGTGTATTTATGATGTTTAAAACAAACAAGATATCTCCCACGACTGTTTGAATGGGTAAACGTGTTTCTGGCTGCTAAGCCATTGACACAGTGCTAACTGTGCTAACTGTGCTAACTGGGCTAACTAAGCCGCTAGCGTTTCCATATCTCAACTCCAATGTCAGAAGATGGCCTTACGTGTTTCTCATAGCCAACCCGGTATCACGGCAACACGTGAACATGTGATGACTTACCATGCTGGGAGACGTGAAGATGTCACGATTTCGTCCCTTCAAACGTGACAGTTCCACGGTATTGTCAACCAGTGGAGAAATAACCGGAATCCGGAACCCGACGTAATGATTTATTTTGTAATAGTCACACTCGATTACGCCGATTTTCTTGTTGCCCCAAGCTACATGAATGTCTTAAGTCGATGTGTGTGGATGTGGAACCGGAAACAGGCGTAGGCAAGATCCTCAGCTCGATGATTGGATGATTTAGCCGCAATGCATGCTGGGATTTGGTGTTTATGTGATGTGAAATCTGAAAACGTTTTTTAAAAATAAAATAATACTTAATTCCGAGTGTTCTTGCTTTTCTCTTTGAAAGTCATCACATAACGGCATTGTAATACACGGTTCGGCTGCATTACATATTACATATCTGCCGTAGTTCTTTATTTAGAGAGCCCTGATGAGAAGACCTTTGGACAAACATGAGGAACTGGAAACGTGACGTGGATCATAAATATATCAGCCATTAAACAACATCTTACATTTATTTTCACACAATACGTCTCCTTGCAGTATCAACACTAATTCGGCTGACTTTTATATTTGATCCAATCGGTAGATATGCTGTATTTACACCATAACGGTGCACAGCTGATATAAAGGGACACCTGGTGGTTAAAGCATGTTATTGAATTTCATTATTTTTATTATACAGAGATGCTGTTTGAGAAACCAATGTGAGTTTAGAACATTGAACAATGTAAATCTATTCTAGTCGACCTCAACGATCAGTGGAAATGGCCGTGACACGGGACCTTTAAATCCACACCTTTTAGAAAAAGGCTCATGACATGAAATTATACAACAAATCAGTTAAATGGAGCAAAAGTAAAAATATGTATTTAGCACGAGTTCTGATCTGATCCTGAGTCCTGGATCCTGAGTTCTGGGTCCTGAGTCCTGGATCCTGAGTCCTGAGTTCTGGGTCCTGAGTCCTGGATCCTGAGTCCTGGATCCTGAGTTCTGGATCCTGAGTCCTGAGTCCTGGAACGAGCTCCCACTGACATCAGGACAGCAGAAAGCTCACACACCTTCCAGACTGAAACTCATCTCCTTCGACTCCACCTCGAGGATAGAACTGCTAACAAAGCACTTATATACTAACAAAGGACTGGCTCCTCTAAAGCCAGTTGAGTAGCACTTGAAATGCTTGGCTCTATGAAACCTGATGTACTTTATGATTCTGTTTTCTTCAAGTTGTGTCTTCCTGGTCGAACGCACTTATTGTCGCTCTGGATAAAAGCCTCAGCTAAATGTGATGCGATGTTATGATGAACTCTGATTGACTGATATTTACCAGATGAGACCTTTTATTCTGAAAGTCCTTCTCAGGGTCAGGAGATAGCTGCAGAACAATGGGCGCCTGAACGCAGCGGAGCCTCATTTGACTCCAGGCGTCACTCGTTGACTTCCTGCCGATAAGAACTGATTATTATCGTCGTGGCGATGAAGGAAGGAAGCTGAGCCACAGAGAGTCACTCAGTCCTGACCCCTTCCATATCACACCTCCTTTACAGCCTCCTTGAGCTTAGGAACCACTGGACCTCCCTACCGAGAGGAGAGGAGAACATGCTGCCCCACAATGCATTGCAGCCGCTGCATCTGCCGTCACTCAGCAGTCGGCCGTTCACGGAAACAGTCATGATTGAACGTTTTTCAAAAAACAGAAAAAACTGAACCAAATATAGAATATATGAGATATATGGATTATTTCACACAAAGGTTTTGACAATATACGACTATTACGTACAAATAACACCGTCTGTCAATGGTGTGAAATAAGAGGATTAGATGACTTTAGGAACAGGAGGAGGCGTGTGCCGCTCCTCACTACCCCCCCCAGCTCTTCTGCTGTGCTTTAGTAGCAGCTAACCCTTCTCCACTAAAGGTCCGTGTTTAAGTTATTGTCTGCTCCACCTGACTCAGGGTCTTGGTCTGGTACATGCTGCTCCACCTGACTCAGGGTCTTGGTCTGGTACATGCTGCTCCACCTGACTCAGGGTCTTGGCCTGGTACATGCTGCTCCACCTGACTCAGGGTCTTGGTCTGGTACATGCTGCTCCACCTGACTCAGGGTCTTGGCCTGGTACATGCTGCTCCACCTGACTCAGGGTCTTGGCCTGGTACATGCTGCTCCACCTGACTCAGGGTCTTGGCCTGGTACATGCTGCTCCACCTGACTCAGGGTCTTGGTCTGGTACATGCTGCTCCACCTGACTCAGGGTCTTGGTCTGGTACATGCTGCTCCACCTGACTCAGGGTCTTGGTCTGGTACATGCTGCTCCACCTGACTCAGGGTCTTGGTCTGGTACATGCTGCTCCACCTGACTCAGGGTCTTGGTCTGGTACATGCTGCTCCACCTGACTCAGGGTCTTGGTCTGGTACATGCTGCTCCACCTGACTCAGGGTCTTGGTCTGGTACATGCTGCTCCACCTGACTCAGGGTCTTGGTCTGGTACATGCTGCTCCATCTGACTCAGGGTCTTGGTCTGGTACATGCTGCTCCACCTGACTCAGGGTCTTGGTCTGGTACATGCTGCTCCACCTGACTCAGGGTCTTGGTCTGGTACATGCTGCTCCACCTGACTCAGGGTCTTGGTCTGGTACATGCTGCTCCACCTGACTCAGGGTCTTGGTCTGGTACATGCTGCTCCACCTGACTCAGGGTCTTGGCCTGGTACATGCTGCTCCATCTGACTCAGGGTCTTGGCCTGGTACATGCTGCTCCACCTCTTTAACAACGTCTCATTTTCATTGGATGATTCCTGATCGGTGTCTGAAAAGTCATCTCCTGCCAAAGAGGAGTAGGCGTACGGTCACAACGGTGATCATTATGAAAACATGTTTTGTAATTGCACCGTGGTCCTATGTATTAATACTTTAAAGCTATTTAATGAATATCATTTGGCCTAATTCAATTAAAAAACATGTAATCTTTCCTAATAAGATGGAAATGTAATGTGGAAAAAGGAGACAATAATACAATATTAAGAATTGAAACAGACAAACGCAAAATGTACTTTTCCTAATTCATAATTATGCAGTAATTGTAACTGTTACTTTTGAAAGGTTAGATTAGTCTTTATTGTCCCAGAAGGGAATGTGTGCATGCTTCATGGAGCTACATTAGCTACAGTAGCTACAGTATAGCTTCGGTAGCTACAGTATCTATAGTACCTACAGTATAGCTTCGGTAGCTACATTAGCTACAGTAGCTACAGTATAACTTCGGTAGCTACAGTAGCTACATTAGCTACAGTACCTACAGTATAGCTTCGGTAGCTACAGTAGCTACAGTACCTACAGTATAGCTTCGGTAGCTACAGTAGCTACATTAGCTACAGTAGCTACAGTATAACTTCGGTAGCTACAGTAGCTACATTAGCTACAGTACCTACAGTATAGCTTCGGTAGCTACAGTAACTATACATTGTGAAAGTAAAAGACTAAATAACTACACAACATTTATAGCCTAGCCTATAGTGTAGTAAACATCACTTGCCAACAGGGGACAAGCCCTGAACCATGAAAATAACTTAATTTATCTGTTAGTTTTTTCTTTCTTCTTGAAGCAGCCATTTTGTAAAGCTTGTAAAATTGCCTAAGTCACAAGACAATGTGACTTAAGCCATTATCTTTTTTAAATATATTGCCTAAGTCACACTCTTGACATAGGCCATTATACTATCAGGGTAGGAACAGCACTTTCCTTTCAATAAGGATGGAGGCAATTTGACCAGAGGTGGCCAGCATCAAGAAGAGATGATTTAGGCAAACAAAACATTTCCTCCAAAATATGACTTGGGCCATTAGTTTAGTTGGTGACGATGTATCAGACATGTTACCGTGAACATCTCAAACCATTTTATTCAAATAAATCAACAGAGGTTCTGGGTTTAAAGTCCACCAGAACAAAGAAAAGATCATCGAACACACAGAGACGGATGGAAACACTTCAAAATAAAATACTTCAGAGCAAAACAGAAAGCAGTGAGAGGACGTCTCCAGCAGCAGATCCTTTCACGGTTCATTTGTGTTTTTTCGGGAGCATTTTATCTGGGAAAACATGACTGCTGTTGTGATTGGTCTAGCACTTAGAGATGTCCCGCCCCTAAACCATCAATCACTACAGAAGGTTGGTGCGCCAGCCAATAGGAGGAGAGACGTTTTACAGATAAGAGAAGACTTTTTAAAATCTGAATATTAACGATTTAAACTTTTTACAGTTGACGTTTTTCTTTCATCGCCCGTCAGTTTTCTCGGAGTCACAGTGAGTTTTAAAGCGGATCAGCGAAGCATCCTTTGACAGAATCAGGTCACAAAACGAATACAGAAGAGGATTAGGGCGACACGGGAAAAGGTTTTTGAGATCTGAACGAAAGGGATTTTTTGGGGGGGAATTCTGTGGAAATTGAAAATCCTGACTTTTCTCAAGATTTAGATTTTTTTTATCTAAGAATTCAGACTTTACTCAAAACGTTGACTTTAATTTCAGAATTCTGACTTTACTCAAAATGTTTACTTTAATTTCACAGAATTCTGACTTTACTCAAAATGTTTACTTTAATTTCAGAATTCTGACTTTACTCAAAATGTTTACTTTAATTTCACAGAATTCTGACTTTACTCAAAATGTTTACTTTAATTTCACAGAATTCTGACTTTACTCAAAATGTTTACTTTAATTTCACAGAATTCTGACTTTACTCAAAATGTTTACTTTAATTTCAGAATTCTGACTTTACTCAAAATGTTTACTTTAATTTCACAGAATTCTGACTTTACTCAAAATGTTTACTTTAATTTCAGAATTCTGACTTTACTCAAAATGTTTACTTTAATTTCACAGAATTCTGACTTTACTCAAAATGTTTACTTTAATTTCAGAATTCTGATTTTTACGTCAAAATTCTGACTTTTCTCAAAATTCAGACTTTACTCAAAATGTTTACTTATATTTTAGAATAAAAAATAATGTTTGGGTTAGAAATGAAATGTATTTTTGCGCGGCGCTGATCCTCTGCCGTAAAAAGGCTGACTCAAAAGAGAGTTTGGAAAATGTTAATCAAAAGTCATCACTATCAGAGGAGCACAATGTGTGTTAGGAGTGTCAACATTTGATCAACTTTTCTTTGTTGTCTTATTCGACTCGAGCTCGTTTGAATTTGTTTTATGTCGTTTTATAAACACATTTCTGTTGCTATGTCTCATTGTTTTAATTTTCTTTTTTGAATAAAGGACATTAAATCATATCAGTTGTAGCTGATATGTTTTATAGAAACTCGTGCATGTTGATATCAGCAAAAAGGAGCGTTGCATGTTTTATGTTAATGAAGCGTTGCTCTTCAAACTGTAGTGAGGAAGAGGAGGAGGAGGAAGAGGAGGAGGAGGAAGGCTTCACTCGTGTCCGGTGGTGAGAAGTCGCAGAGCTTGTTGCAGGTTAGTCACGGCTGTGCTCACGTCCTCGTACTGAAGAGCGCTGCCAGCGTATTTACACAACTTCTGCGCCTTGGTGAAGTCGTCAGCGGTGAGATGCACTCCTGGAGGGAGAGAGGAGACAGGGTTAGGGTCTGCAGAGTTACGCCCAGTAGAGGAGGCCGCTCCTCGGGCACCGAGGGGCGGAGGCCGACGGAACCAAGCTGACCAAACACTGACTCAGGCTCTGTTCTCCTCGGGGGAACAGCAGACATTGAAGTTCGGGCGGACCCGAATCACTTGAAGAACTCACGCTGAGTGTAATGTTTGTTTACATTGCAGAATATGGCATTGGTTCTGAGTTCATGAAAAAAACCTGAAATGCTCGTACGCTTTTCCCTGATCTGGGAAAACAGAATTAGATTTTTTTAAGAATTTGACTTTTTTGTAACATTTGTCATATTTTGACTTTTTTTTTAAGAATTTCACTTTTTCACAATTTTTTCTTAAACTGTGATTTTTTTCACAATTTCACTTTTTTTAAATGTATTTTGACTTTTTTCTTAAACTGACTTTTTTCTCATATTTGGACTTTTCTTTTATTGCATTTTTTCCCATAGTTTAATTCTTCTCAGAATTTGACTTTATTTCTCATAGTTTAATATTTGCCTGCCTCTTATTTTACTTTCTTGACTTTTTTTTAAAAGAAATTACAACAAATTGTCATAGTTTAATATTTCTTCAGAATTAGAATAGAATTTAACTTTTTTTTCATAATATGTCATTTTTCTCATTTCACTTTTCTTAAAACGTGATTTTTCACGTGAAAATCACAGGAAAATAAAAACTTAAAAATAGTAAGCCTGCATGTGTGTTGTGTGTGTGTGCGTGTGTGTGTGCGTGTGTGTGTGTGTGTGTGTGTGTGTGTGTGTGCTCACCCTCTTGCTGACCCTGCATCAGTCTGGGGTCCACAGGGAGGGGAACTGATCTGGGAATAGGCACTGGTTTAGCGGCTTCTGTTGGGACAAAAAAAACACCTTACATTTAAAATATATTAGGGCTGTCAAACGATTAAAATGTTTAATCAGATTAATCACAGCTTAAAAATTAATTAATCAGATTAATCACCATTCGAACTATGTCCAAAATATGCCATTTCTTTATGTATATTGTTCGGAATGGAAAGATAAATGAAAGAAGGCGGATATATCCATTTAACACAGTATCTATGTTTATTATAACATTTGTCTGCATGTCAAAATGAAAGACAGCCCACACACCTATCAATCATCAAACCGTGGGGTCTTAATTCATTACGTGGTGATTTCTATCAACGGGGAGTACTTCAGGAAAGTCGACAGAGGGGGGGGGGCTAGTGGAGTACTTCAGGAAAGTCGACAGAGGGGGGGGGCTAGTGGAGTACTTCAGGGAAGTGGACAGAGGGGGGGGCTAGTGGAGTACTTCGTGACCACAGAGTGTGAACGTTGTGATCAGCTGTTTTAGCGCAGTTCTCCAGTGAGGGGGGAGTCTCCCTCCGCAGCCGGGTGGCGTAGTTTTGCCACAGTTCCGTTGTACAGACCGACGTTAACAGCAGCCTGTCTGTGCACACGGAGACCGACTCTGTCGTCCGGTGATCTAACCGCCTTCTGGAAAAGCTTCACAAGTACGTCGGTACGCAAATGCGCTTTGTGGCACAAGTGACGGTACGCATTTCAGATTACGCACATACCCTGCGTACCAGTTATGTGCACCCCTGTACCAGAGCCATATTATTACTATTATATGGCTCTGCCCTGTACTACAGCAAAAGTATTCTCCGTCGGGACTTCCTGCAACAACACCACGCCGTTATCAAAGATGTTCTATTGAGAAGACGATCACTACGTGACAAAAGTTTTCAAAACCGTGGCTGCTGAAATCAATCTTACTAACTGCTGTCTGTGCAATTTACTCCGCGAGTTGGCAGACTTTAGTTTGCTTACTTTAACATCATTGTTCATGGTGGGGCTAAGCCATGTCTTGGTATGGGTGTAGCCTACCCCAGCCATACCCTGGCGCTGCCACTGGTGGCACGTATGGGGCGGGCCATTCTGCACATGCGTTAAATGCGTTAAATATTTTAACGCAATTAATTCAAAAAATTAATTACCGCCGTTAACGCGATAATTTTGACAGCACTAAAATATATATTAAAAACGATATAATTTGGAAAAAATACTTTGGATGATTATTTCAGACGGACAGATTTTTTTTTAAAGAAATCTGACTTTTTTTTCTCAGTTTTTTTTATTTCACTTTATTTTCAAATTTGACTTTTCTCTCGAAATTATGACTTTTCTTTTCAGAATTTGACTTACATAATACATTTTACTTCTATAGCACTTTTCTTGAACCCGAAGACGCTTGAACACACAGCCTCTCACCGAGGCGGGGGGCAGCTCTAGGGGGGAATTCTTTTCTCGTAGTTTAATATTTGCTCAGAATTAGATATTTTGAAATTGACTTTTTTCTAAAAATGTTGACTTTTTATTTTGACTTTCTTTTGTGGACATTTTTTGAGTTTTTTTTCTCACAGTTTAATATTTTTTCATAAATCTACTTTATTTCATAATTTGACTTTTTTAATATGAGACTTTTTCTTTTGTTTAATATTTTTTCTGAACTTTTCTTTTTCGAATTTGACTCTGATCTCGAAATGTTGACTTTTTTTTCAGAATTTGACTTCGACTTCCTTCCTGTCTCTCACCTGAGGCGGGGGGCATCTCTGCGGGGGTGTTGGCTGGAGCGTGGGCCCCCGGTGGGATATGGGTGTTGTTGTAGTTCGGGTTGGGGGGGCCTGATGGAGCAGATCCTGGACCACCCGGAGAGAAGCCGATCCCAGGGGCTGGACCTTGGTTCTGGTCCTGGTTCTGGTCCTGGTCAAAGGACCCTGAAGATGGGCCCCCCCTGAAGGAAGCCCCATGATCGGAGAACCCTCCAGCTCCATACTCATCTACCAGAGAGTGGAGAGGAGATGAATACACACGTTATTATTATTATTATATTAATACTGGCTGCTCCCAGTCCATCCGTTACTGTAACAGGAATCTGTTCAAAGAACCGTGCAAAACATTATTTTAAAACTGTAATCTCCCGCTACAGACAGACATGTTAACTCCGCTGACCTGCCCTCGACCACACTTTCTACAACCTGCCCTCGACCACACTTTCTACAACCTGCCCTCGACCACACTTTCTACAACCTGCCCTCGACCACACTTTCTACAACCTGCCCTCGACCACACTTTCTACAACCTGCCCTCGACCACACTTTCTACAACCTGCCCTCGACCACACTTTCTACAACCTGCCCTCGACCACACTTTCTACATGTTACTCTCATTTGATAGATACTGCTGCTACTCATCTCCCTGAATGAGACCTTCTGTAAATAGTGATAATGCCGTAAACGTCTCCTCGAATAAAAGGGATTCTGATTCTGATGACTGCAGCTGGTCGATTCTTTAAAATGCAAAGTAATACGAGTGCCGAGGTGTTTGGAGGACATCGAAGCGGCTAAAGTCATGGAGTTTGTCCGACAGCATTGACTTCTTATAAAGGTGTCGGTGAAAGAAGCCGGGCGTAGAAGTGAAACGTTTCTGCTGATGAGTTTAAAGCGTTCGGCCTCGCCTGGCTTCATCACAGAAAGATGGGAGAATACCAAATGAAGTAAAACGATCAGAATGAGATTGAAAGAGCGTGAATCACAATCACAGATATGCAGTTTGAGAGGAAAGAGGAATCGGAAGACGTCTCGGATATCGGATCAGCGAGATCATTACACCGCTGCGTTTCAGAAGCAACAGCTCTGGATCAGAACTTTGGAAAAGTGCAGAACTTTTACATCTAAATGAACGGTACGTTAAAGCTGAGCAGGATGCTGATGAAGCGCCTCACTGCCGGGGAAAGATCTCGCAGCATGTTGGAGCGCTGCGGTCGGACTGGGTTAGGGTCTGACTGGGTTAGGGTCGGACTGGGTTAGGGTCGGACTGGGTTAGGGTCGGACTGGGTTAGGGTCTGACCGGGTTAGGGTCTGACCGGGTTAGGGTCTGACTGGGTTAGGGTCCGACTGGGTTAGGGTCTGACCGGGTTAGGGTCTGACTGGGTTAGGGTCTGACTGGGTTAGGGTCTGACCGGGTTAGGGTCTGACTGGGTTAGGGTCTGACCGGGTTAGGGTCGGACCGGGTTAGGGTCTGACCGGGTTAGGGTCTGACTGGGTTAGGGTCTGACTGGGTTAGGGTCTGACTGGGTTAGGGTCCGACTGGGTTAGGGTCTGACTGGGTTAGGGTCTGACTGGGTTAGGGTCTGACTGGGTTAGGGTCTGACCGGGTTAGGGTCTGACTGGGTTAGGGTCGGACTGGGTTAGGGTCTGACTGGGTTAGGGTCTGATTGGGTTAGGGTCGGACCGGGTTAGGGTCGGACCGGGTTAGGGTCCGACTGGGTTAGGGTCTGACTGGGTTAGGGTCGGACTGGGTTAGGGTCGGACAGGGTTAGGGTCTGACCGGGTTAGGGTCTGACCGGGTTAGGGTCTGACTGGGTTAGGGTCGGACTGGGTTAGGGTCTGACCGGGTTAGGGTCTGACTGGGTTAGGGTCGGACCGGGTTAGGGTCTGACCGGGTTAGGGTCTGACCGGGTTAGGGTCTGACTGGGTTAGGGTCGGACTGGGTTAGGGTCTGACTGGGTTAGGGTCTGACTGGGTTAGGGTCTGACTGGGTTAGGGTCTGACTGGGTTAAGGTCTGACCGGGGTTAGGGTCTGACTGGGTTAGGGTCTGACTGGGTTAGGGTCGGACCGGGTTAGGGTCTGACCGGGTTAGGGTCTGACCGGGTTAGGGTCTGACTGGGTTAGGGTCGGACTGGGTTAGGGTCTGACTGGGTTAGGGTCTGACTGGGTTAGGGTCTGACTGGGTTAGGGTCTGACTGGGTTAAGGTCTGACCGGGGTTAGGGTCTGACTGGGTTAGGGTCTGACTGGGTTAGGGTCTGACTGGGTTAGGGTCTGACTGGGTTAGGGTCTGACCGGGTTAGGGTCTGACTGGGTTAGGGTCTGACTGGGTTAGGGTCTGACTGGGTTAGGGTCTGACTGGGTTAGGGTCTGACTGGGTTAAGGTCTGACCGGGTTAGGGTCTGACTGGGTTAGGGTCTGACTGGGTTAGGGTCTGACCGGGTTAGGGTCTGACTGGGTTAGGGTCGGACTGGGTTAGGGTCTGACCGGGTTAGGGTCTGACTGGGTTAGGGTCGGACTGGGTTAGGGTCTGACCGGGTTAGGGTCTGACTGGGTTAGGGTCGGACTGGGTTAGGGTCTGACCGGGTTAGGGTCTGACCGGGTTAGGGTCTGACCGGGTTAGGGTCGGACTGGGTTAGGGTCTGACCGGGTTAGGGTCTGACTGGGTTAGGGTCGGACTGGGTTAGGGTCTGACCGGGGTTAGGGTCTGACTGGGTTAGGGTCGGACTGGGTTAGGGTCTGACCGGGTTAGGGTCTGACTGGGTTAGGGTCTGACTGGGTTAGGGTCTGACTGGGTTAGGGTCGGACTGGGTTAGGGTCTGACTGGGTTAGGGTCTGACTGGGTTAGGGTCGGACTGGGTTAGGGTCTGACTGGGTTAGGGTCTGACTGGGTTAGGGTCTGACTGGGTTAGGGTCGGACCGGGTTAGGGTCTGACCGGGTTAGGGTCGGACTGGGTTAGGGTCTGACCGGGTTAGGGTCTGACCGGGTTAAGGTCTGACCGGGTTAGGGTCTGACCGGGTTAGGGTCTGACTGGGTTAGGGTCTGACTGGGTTAGGGTCTGACCGGGTTAGGGTCTGACTGGGTTAAGGTCTGACCGGGTTAGGGTCTGACCGGGTTAGGGTCTGACTGGGTTAGGGTCTGACTGGGTTAGGGTCGGACTGGGTTAGGGTCTGACTGGGTTAGGGTCGGACCGGGTTAGGGTCTGACCGGGTTAGGGTCTGACCGGGTTAGGGTCTGACTGGGTTAGGGTCTGACCGGGTTAGGGTCTGACTGGGTTAGGGTCGGACCGGGTTAGGGTCTGACTGGGTTAGGGTCTGACTGGGTTAGGGTCTGACCGGGTTAGGGTCTGACCGGGTTAGGGTCTGACCGGGTTAGGGTCTGACCGGGTTAGGGTCTGACCGGGTTAGGGTCTGACCGGGTTAGGGTCTGATTGGGTTAGGGTCTGACTGGGTTAGGGTCTGACCGGGTTAGGGTCTGATTGGGTTAGGGTCTGACTGGGTTAGGGTCTGACTGGGTTAGGGTCGGACTGGGTTAGGGTCTGACTGGGTTAGGGTCTGACCGGGTTAGGGTCTGACCGGGTTAGGGTCTGATTGGGTTAGGGTCTGACTGGGTTAGGGTCTGACCGGGTTAGGGTCTGACCGGGTTAGGGTCTGATTGGGTTAGGGTCTGACTGGGTTAGGGTCTGACCGGGTTAGGGTCTGATTGGGTTAGGGTCTGATTGGGTTAGGGTCTGATTGGGTTAGGGTCTGACTGGGTTAGGGTCTGACTGGGTTAGGGTCTGACTGGGTTAGGGTCTGATTGGGTTAGGGTCTGACTGGGTTAGGGTCTGACGGGTTAGGGTCTGACTGGGTTAGGGTCTGACCGGGTTAGGGTCTGATTGGGTTAGGGTCCGACTGGGTTAGGGTCTGACTGGGTTAGGGTCTATAGTACTATAGTAACGCAGTGTAGGCAGAGCCGTGACGTCCTCTTCAATGAGAGCCCCAGAAAAACAACACAGCCGTTAGCACTCAGAGCTCACAGCTCCTCATATCTGGACGGTCGGAGCATATATAACGTTAGCTTAGCTGATCTCCATTCAGAAAACACACATCTTAAAAGCTGTTTCTCTGCCGTCTGTCTGCAGACTCAAAGCATTAACTCATGGTCTTTACTAACCGGTATCAGTGTGTTGTTACTTCGGCATCATTTAGAAACCATTACAATTACATCACGGTCAGATATGTTCATCTCGTTGTAGTTGTAGCCCCTTGCCAGCGATTCTCTCTCTAGTTTAGCATGCTCAGCCCGACTCAGCCGGGTTGTTCCTGGCTCTAGAACCACGATTTAGTCGGGCCAGAAAAAAGGTGAAAAAGTAGCCCCGGGCCAAAACTAGGCCAAGTGGAAGCGCAACCCGAAACGGGCCCCGCTCGGCACGCTTAAAGCGAGCTCCCCGCTGCCGTGGAAACGCGCCATAAGTAATAACTGCAGAAGCCCCGGCCGTGTGCAGCAGAAAGCAGCTGCTCTGTTCACAGGAACAGGGTGAGGTAGTTCTGGTCCTCTGAACCCGATCCTCACGCTGAAGTCTGCAGAGCCACACCTCTGATATTTGCTCAGATTAAAGAGTTCTGGCAGGTTCTGCAGACAGCGCTGCATTCGACACCGTGTTAACACCGGCCTCCGTCATTACTGCCTCGCAGGCGTTCAGAGGAGACCCGACACCTCGCGAACATCCCATTACTCCGTTACGACTCTGTTTGTGCAGCTTCACGTTCTCTCCGGAGCCACGTCTGGAAACATTAGGATTCTGCTGACATGTTGGAGACGGTATTAAATAATACAGGGAGACGGGTTATATTACATTACTGTCAAAGTGATTAGTTTAAAGTGTGGATGCGCTTAGCGGAAAGTACATGTATTCAAGTATTTGAACATAATTGTACTTTATTTGGGTATTCATGCTCTTTCTAACCCATTTAAGGCAACTGGTTTGATTCCAGTGAATATTTGAAACCGTTATTATTTTCTGGTTGATCATTATCGCGTCTCTTGGTTTTCACAGACCCATACGAGGGATATGAAATCATTGAAACCAAGTGAACATGTGAGGAGAATAGTGGGTCCACGAATGGGTGTTTCCAAATTTAAGTATTTAAAATGCAGCCCCTATATTTGCATTTGGAGTGCGGTCGTCTTTCAACCAGAAGATTGTGTGTTCGATGCCCGTGCAGCCAACATGTCGATGTGTCCTTGGGCTGGATACTTAACCCTGAGTTGCTCCCGATGGCCAACGGTGTGTGAATGTTAGGTCCCTAGCAAGTGGTACTGCTCTCTATGAATGGGTGAATGACCATGTAGTCTGTAAAGCGCTTTGAGGGGTCGTAAAGACTGGATAAAGCGCTATATAAGTACAGTCCATTTACATGTATGATATTTGGTGGTACATTTTAAAACGCGAGGAACGACAACAAAAGTCAATTGGACCGAGTTCGTGAACCAAACAGGAAGTCAGACATTTCTTTATTCTGCGTTTTGACCATTTCAGGGTTGTGTGTTTGAACGAACACCTCAAACAGTTTCCATCTGATCGACTTCAAATGTGTCCCGTGCAATCTGAAGACATTGAGGGTGAATCCTTATGAAAAGCTTTACCATGCGTCCTTGCGTTTGTTGGTCTAAGCCCCAGCATTAAAGTGCTGTGGGCCGTTTGGAGCCGCTTCCTGCCCTGAAGGAGCAGCCTTGTTTACAGCAGATGATTCAAAGCAACTGTTCTGCTGCTGCACGGGACAATTAGGGGCCGCGCATCTGGCCAAAGGGCATTCTGGATAATGGAAAGAGCACGGCTCTGAAGAGCCGTGCTCTTTCAGAGCGTCCGGAGACAGCTGCCATGTGCAGGGAGGGTTAGCTGGAAAACATTACAGATGTAGTAAAGATTGCACGTTTTCTATGACCCGCGTTTAGCTTTCGTTTTGTTGTGACATGCTACAGGTTTATACCGTGGATTGTGTACCTTTTTGATTTGATTTTATGGTTGTGTTTGCCTTTATAAGCTGCGCTGTCCCTTGCTGTAACTATTATTACAACTATTACTATCACCACCCGCTAAGCTAAAGGCGGCTAATGTTGGGCTATAGAGGAACTACAGCACGGTCACATGACCTCACGTCACCACCGCTAAGCTAAAGGAGGCTAATGTTGGGCTATAAAGGAACTACAGCACGGTCACATGACTTCACGTCACCACCGCTAAGCTAAAGGAGGCTAATGTTGGGATATAAAGGAGCTACACGCACGGTCACATGACTTCACGTCTCCACGCTAAGCTAAAGGAGGCTAATGTTGGGCTATAAAGGAACTACAACACGGTCACATGACTTCACGTCTCCACCGCTAAGCTAAAGGCGGCTAATGTTGGGCTATAAAAGAACTACAGCACGGTCACATGACTTCACGTCACCACCGCTAAGCTAAAGGAGGCTAATGTTGGACTATAAAGGAACTACAACACGGTCACATGACTTCACGTCACCACCGCTAAGCTAAAGAGGCCAATGTTGGGCTATAAAGGAACTACAGCAACGGTCACATGACTTCACCTCCGCTAAGCTAAAGGAGGCTAATGTTGGGCTATAAAGGAACTACAGCACGGTCACATGACTTCACGTCACCACCGCTAAGCTAAAGGAGGCTAATGTTGGGCTATAAAGGAACTACAGCACGGTCACATGACTTCACGTCACCACCGCTAAGCTAAAGGAGGCTAATGTTGGGCTATAAAGGAACTACAGCACGGTTCACATGACTTCACGTCACCACCGCTAAGCTAAAGGAGGCTAATGTTGGGCTATAAAGGAACTACAGCACGGTCATCATGACTTCACGTCCACCACCGCTAAGCTAAAGGTGGCTAATGTTGGGCTATAAAGGAACTACAGCACGGTCACATGACTTCACGTCACCACCGCTAAGCTAAAGGTGGCTAATGTTGGGCTATAGAGGAACTACAGCACGGTCACATGACTTCACGTCACCACCGCTAAGCTAAAGGTGGCTAATGTTGGGCTATAAAGGAACTACAGCACGGTCACATGACTTCACGTCACCACCGCTAAGCTAAAGGAGGCTAATGTTGGGCTATAAAGGAACTACAGCACGGTCACATGACTTCACGTCACCACCGCTAAGCTAAAGGAGGCTAATGTTGGGCTATAAAGGAACTACAGCACGGTCACATGACTTCACGTCACCACCGCTAAGCTAAAGGTGGCTAATGTTGGGCTATAAAGGAACTACAGCACGGTCACATGACTTCACGTCACCACCGCTAAGCTAAAGGCGGCTAATGTTGGGCTATAAAGGAACTACAGCACGGTCACATGACTTCACGTCACCACCGCTAAGCTAAAGGTGGCTAATGTTGGGCTATAAAGGAACTACAGCACGGTCACATGACTTCACGTCACCACCGCTAAGCTAAAGGAGGCTAATGTTGGGCTATAAAGGAACTACAGCACGGTCACATGACTTCACATACCACCGCTAAGCTAAAGGTGGCTAATGTTGGGCTATAGAGGAACTACAGCACGGTCACATGACTTCACGTCACCACCGCTAAGCTAAAGGAGGCTAATGTTGGGCTATAAAGGAACTACAGCACGGTCACATGACTTCACGTCACCACCGCTAAGCTAAAGGAGGCTAATGTTGGGCTATAAAGGAACTACAGCACGGTCACATGACTTCACGTCACCACCGCTAAGCTAAAGGTGGCTAAAGTTGGGCTATAACGGAACTACAGCACGGTCACATGACTTTCACGTCACCACCGCTAAGCTAAAGGAGGCTAATGTTGAGCTATAACGGAACTACAGCACGGTCACATGACTTCACGTCACCACCGCTAAGCTAAAGGAGGCTAATGTTGAGCTATAACGGAACTACAGCACGGTCACATGACTTCACGTCACCACCGCTAAGCTAAAGGTGGCTAATGTTGGGCTATAAAGGAACTACAGCACGGTCACATGACTTCACGTCACCACCGCTAAGCTAAAGGAGGCTAATGTTGGGCTATAAGGAACTACAGCACGGTCACATGACTTCACGTCACCACCGCTAAGCTAAAGGAGGCTAATGTTGGGCTATAAAGGAACTACAGCACGGTCACATGACTTCACGTCACCACCGCTAAGCTAAAGGTGGCTAATGTTGGGCTATAAAGGAACTACCAGCACGGTCACATGACTTCACGTCACCACCGCTAAGCTAAAGGAGGCTAATGTTGGGCTATAAAGGAACTACAGCACGGTCACATGACTTCACGTCACCACCGCTAAGCTAAAGGAGGCTAATGTTGGGCTATAAAGGAACTACAGCACGGTCACATGACTTCACGTCACCACCGCTAAGCTAAAGGTGGCTAATGTTGGGCTATAAAGGAACTACAGCACGGTCACATGACTTCACGTCACCACCGCTAAGCTAAAGGTGGCTAATGTTGGGCGTGATGACATTTAGTCGTCTAATTTTAACACTTGTTAGTTACCTCTGTTTTTAAATCCACCAGTGGGGTATTTACTGACATATTTTATGTCGTAGAACAAAACAGTAAAATCTCTTCCGCTTGTGTTAAAACTACACACCTTATTTCAGGCTAGCAACCAAACAACATTCGGAAACCATCGCCCTCCAGACACAGGAAGTGACGAAACGCTGAGTCATGTCAGGGTTTGGAGGATTCCTGTTTTGCACTTCTCAACAATATTTAAAAAAGTCTCGCAAAAAAGTAAAATCACTCGACTTCGACTGTTTCTTACATCACAGTGACTAGATTCTGAGTCTCTTGTTCCCTCTCTCTTTTCCGCACTCTCACATTCTTCATGCGTCTCCACGGGTTCGCTCTGAAATGTTGGCGAAGTCGTTCACTTTGTTTCCCTCGACCGGGCCAATTCTTTATGTTTTTACTGCTCAGCATTGGAAGAACTTTTCTCTCTCCGTCCCCTCCCCAAAAGCTCCATCCATTCCTTTCCTCTCGCTCCACCCTCATATGGAAAGTCAGACAATGCCTTTCTGTAAGTACCGCTGCGGTGTGTGTGTGTGTGTGTGTGTGTGTGTTGTGGGTGTGTGTGTGTGTGTGTGTGTGTGTGCTAAGCATCTCCTCACAGCACTGCAGAGGTCTGTGCAACTTACAGATGTGAAGATGGACGTTTCTGACAAGTAGAAGCAGTCTGATTATGAAGAGGCCCTCCCTTCTCTCTCGTAACATTTCCAGAACGGCATGTTTTTATTTGATTGCATTTACGTGTTTAAAATGAAATGTGTCTTTAGGGCGACTTCCAAAATCTGACACACACACACACACACACACACACCACACACACACACACACACACACACACACACACACACACACACACACACACACACACACACACACACACACACCACACACACACACCACACACACACACACACACACACACACAACACACACAACACACACACACACACACAACCACACACACAACACACACACACACACACACACCACCACACACACACACACACACAGGGTGGATGATATCAGCGTATCATGATGTCATCAGTGACACAGATGCAACCCTGGGAGTTAAAGATATAAGTGTGTGTAAGCAAACAGTGGTGTGAGAGAAAAAAATAAAACAGCGAGTGTTGAGGAACACACGTGCATGAACGTGTGTGAGTGTGTGTGTGTGTGTGTGTGTGTGTGGTGTGGTGTGTGTGTGAGTGTGTG
>NW_027263404.1:0-45000 GCF_902827115.2 Pseudochaenichthys georgianus
TCAGAGGTACATGGTGTACTTCTACTCACTACAGTTCAGAGGTACATGGTGTACTTGTACTCACTACAGTTCAGAGGTACATGGTGTACTTCTACTCACTACAGTTCAGAGGTACATGGTGTACTTCTACTCACTACAGTTCAGAGGTACATGGTGTACTTGTACTCACTACAGTTCAGAGGTACATGGTGTACTTGTACTCACTACAGTTCAGAGGTACATGGTGTACTTGTACTCACTACAGTTCAGAGGTACATGGTGTACTTCTACTCACTACAGTTCAGAGGTACATGGTGTACTTGTACTCACTACAGTTCAGAGGTACATGGTGTACTTGTACTCACTACAGTTCAGAGGTACATGGTGTACTTGTACTCACTACAGTTCAGAGGTACATGGTGTACTTGTACTCACTACAGTTCAGAGGTACATGGTGTACTTGTACTCACTACAGTTCAGAGGTACATGGTGTACTTGTACTCACTACAGTTCAGAGGTACATGGTGTACTTCTACTCACTACAGTTCAGAGGTACATGGTGTACTTCTACTCACTACAGTTCAGAGGTACATGGTGTACTTCTACTCACTACAGTTCAGAGGTACATGGTGTACTTCTACTCCACTACAGTTCAGAGGTACATGGTTGTACTTCTACTCCACTACAGTTCAGAGGTACATGGTGTACTTGTACTCACTACAGTTCAGAGGTACATGGTGTACTTCTACTCACTACAGTTCAGAGGTACATGGTGTACTTCTACTCACTACAGTTCAGAGGTACATGGTGTACTTCTACTCACTACAGTTCAGAGGTACATGGTGTACTTCTACTCACTACAGTTCAGAGGTACATGGTGTACTTGTACTCACTACAGTTCAGAGGTACATGGTGTACTTCTACTCACTACAGTTCAGAGGTACATGGTGTACTTCTACTCACTACAGTTCAGAGGTACATGGTGTACTTGTACTCACTACAGTTCAGAGGTACATGGTGTACTTCTACTCACTACAGTTCAGAGGTACATGGTGTACTTGTACTCCACTGCATGTATTTAACACCTCTAGTTTCTTCACAGATGAAGGATGTGAATCTAACCAAGTGTTGAATCAGACTTTAGTTCCACCTGGAGTGAATCCACCAGCTACCCTGCAGTCTACCAAGTACTCCAGACTAGCTGCTCCTCCACCAGCTACCCTGCAGTCTACAAAGTACTTCAGACTAGCTGCTCCTCCACCAGCTACCCTGCAGTCTACAAAGTACTTCAGACTAGCTGCACCTCCACCAGCTACCCTGCAGTCTACAAAGTACTTCAGACTAGCTGCTACCTCCACCAGCTACCCTGCAGTCTACAAAGTACTTCAGACTAGCTGCTCCTCCACCAGCTACCCTGCAGTCTACCAAGTACTTCAGACTAGCTGCTCCTCCACCAGCTACCCTGCAGTCTACAAAGTACTTCAGACTAGCTGCTCCTCCACCAGCTACCCTGCAGTCTACAAAGTACTTCAGACTAGCTGCACCTCCACCAGCTACCCTGCAGTCTACAAAGTACTTCAGACTAGCTGCTCCTCCACCAGCTACCCTGCAGTCTACAAAGTACTTCAGACTAGCTGCACCTCCACCAGCTACCCTGCAGTCTACAAAGTACTTCAGACTAGCTGCACCTCCACCAGCTACCCTGCAGTCTACAAAGTACTTCAGACTAGCTGCACCTCCACCAGCTACCCTGCAGTCTACAAAGTACTTCAGACTAGCTGCACCTCCACCAGCTACCCTGCAGTCTACAAAGTACTTCAGACTAGCTGCTACCTCCACCAGCTACCCTGCAGTCTACAAAGTACTTCAGACTAGCTGCACCTCCACCAGCTACCCTGCAGTCTACAAAGTACTTCAGACTAGCTGCACCTCCACCAGCTACCCTGCAGTCTACAAAGTACTTCAGACTAGCTGCACCTCCACCAGCTACCCTGCAGTCTACAAAGTACTTCAGACTAGCTGCACCTCCACCAGCTACCCTGCAGTCTACAAAGTACTTCAGACTAGCTGCACCTTCACCAGCTACCCTGCAGTCTACAAAGTACTTCAGACTAGCTGCACCTCCACCACCTACCCTGCAGTCTACAAAGTACTTCAGACTAGCTGCACCTCACCAGCTACCCTGCAGTCTACAAAGTACTTCAGACTAGCTGCACCTTCACCAGCTACCCTGCAGTCTACAAAGTACTTCAGACTAGCTGCACCTCCACCAGCTACCCTGCAGTCTACAAAGTACTTCAGACTAGCTGCTCCTCCACCAGCTACCCTGCAGTCTACAAAGTACTTCAGACTAGCTGCACCTCCACCAGCTACCCTGCAGTCTACAAAGTACTTCAGACTAGCTGCACCTTCACCAGCTACCCTGCAGTCTACAAAGTACTTCAGACTAGCTGCTCCTCCACCAGCTACCCTGCAGTCTACAAAGTACTTCAGACTAGCTGCTCCTCCACCAGCTACCCTGCAGTCTACAAAGTACTTCAGACTAGCTGCTCCTCCACCAGCTACCCTGCAGCCTACCAAGTACTTCAGACTAGCTGCTCCTCCACCAGCTACCCTGCAGTCTACCAAGTACTTCAGACTAGCTGCTCCTCCACCAGCTACCCTGCAGCCTACCAAGTACTTCAGACTAGCTGCTCCTCCACCAGCTACCCTGCAGTCTACAAAGTACTTCAGACTAGCTGCTCCTCCACCAGCTACCCTGCAGTCTACAAAGTACTTCAGACTAGCTGCTCCTCCACCAGCTACCCTGCAGTCTACAAAGTACTTCAGACTAGCTGCTCCTCCACCAGCTACCCTGCAGTCTACAAAGTACTTCAGACTAGCTGCTCCTCCACCAGCTACCCTGCAGCCTACCAAGTACTCCAGACTAGCTGCTCCTCCACCAGCTACCCTTGAACTGGAGTTATGTATTGCAGCTATCCGCCGAACGACCCACACACCGTGTTTTTAATATTCTTCCCAATGCCTCTTGGCCTCACACTTGAGAAGCAGCCTCATCGTGGCTGGAGAACATGTAACTTAAGGACGATGAATAGCGTAGGCAATGCTTTAGTGACAAATGATTACATATTACAGTCTGGCGTTCTCCGTGACTTCAGGCGAGATGAAGCTGGTGCGGGAGTGATGCATATGAACACAGATTCATTTGACCGACTCAACTCATCCAAGGAGCAGTCGCATAAAGGACCTACACAATAACACGACTGTGATATCCTTAAGTAGAGCAGAAGATCATGACCTGTTTTTAAAAGGAGATCAAAAGTAGTTTGCATGTAAAGAAATGTTTACATTTTTCTTTCACAGGTAAATTCGGAGCAAAACATTCAGATTCATGATTTTCAAAGTAATTATTTTCAATGCTATAAATTCGGTGTCTGATCAAATTCAAATACTTCTGTCTCTTGTTTGCTTCCATAGCAGACTGACTACAGGAAGAGCTGAGGGACACACTTCATCCTCACAACACACACACACACACACATCCCTGCAGCTATGTGTTCAGCAGACTGACTACAGGAAGAGCTGAGGGACACACTTCATCCTCACAACACACACACAGACACACACACATCCCTGCAGCTATGTGTTCAGCAGACTGACTACAGGAGGAGCTGAGGGACACACTTCATCCTCACAACACACACACACACACACACACACACACACACACACACACACACACACACACACAGCTTCTCACAGACACACAGAGCTACACACACACACACAAACACAGCTTCTCACAGACACACACACACACACACACAGCTTCACACACACACAGCTACACACATCCCTGCAGCTATGTGTTCAGCAGACTGACTACAGGAAGAGCTGAGGGACAAACTTCATCCTCACAACACAGACACACACACACACACACACACACAACTTCACACCCCGCTTCACACACTCCACAGACAGTGTTTTTAGTACACACACTTTGAATGAAACCAAACACCCTGCAGTCCCCTCCCCCAAAACGACATGAGCTTCAGAGTGTGTGTGTGTGTGTGTTCTTACCATGGTGTGTGTTCAGTATGTCTCGCTGTGAGGACATGTTCCTCTCTCTGAGTGTCTCTCCTCTCTGTGCTCTCACCCCTTCTCCCTCCCCATCTGAAGCCCAACCCACAACATCCCTCCCCCCCGAAGCCCCGCCCATAATCCGACACTCTGCCCTGAAGCCCCGCCCACCAGCTGACCCTCTCTCTGTCTCCCCCTGCTGTCAGCCTGCAGTACTACAGACAGTCACCTCCACACATGAAAGCTGTAGGCCTATAGCTGTCAAACTGTGATCACCAGTTCAATACATTTGACAAATTCGATGTGGTTTATACACTTGTTTGAACATGTTTGTATTTCTAAAAAATTACTGACAAAAAATTGGGTAAAAAAAAAAAATTCTGAAATTTTTTTTACAATTTTTTTTTATAGGATATTTACATTCCGGTTAACCGAAATGTAAATATCCTATAAAAAAAAATCCAACCGGTTAACCGTTTTTTGGGGGGTCGAATATTCGAATATACAATTACTTTCAAATTCCCATCCCTAACACATACAGCTTCATACATGCATGGGGTCATACACACATTTTCATACATGCATGCATACAGCAGATAATATGAACTACAAACATGTCCTCCATCAGAGACAGCAGATAATATGAACTACAAACATGGCCTCCATCAGAGATATCAGATAATATGAACTACAAACATGTCCTCCATCAGAGACATCAGATAATATGAACTACAAACATGTCCTCCATCAGAGATATCAGATAATATGAACTACAAACATGTCCTCCATCAGAGACAGCAGATAATATGAACTACAAACATGTCCTCCGTCAGAGACATCAGATAATATGAACTACAAACATGTCCTCCGTCAGAGACATCAGATAATATGAACTACAAACATGTCCTCCATCAGAGATATCAGATAATATGAACTACAAACATGTCCTCCATCAGAGATATCAGATAATATGAACTACAAACATGTCCTCCGTCAGAGACATCAGATAATATGAACTACAAACATGTCCTCCATCAGAGATATCAGATAATATGAACTACAAACATGTCCTCCATCAGAGATATCAGATAATATGAACTACAAACATGTCCTCCATCAGAGACAGCAGATAATATGAACTACAAACATGTCCTCCATCAGAGACATCAGATAATATGAACTACAAACATGTCCTCCATCAGAGATATCAGATAATATGAACTACAAACATGTCCTCCATCAGAGACATCAGATAATATGAACTACAAACATGTCCTCCGTTAGAGACACAGCAGATAATATGAACTACAAACATGTCCTCCATCAGAGACAGCAGATAATATGAACTACAAACATGTCCTCCATCAGAGACAGCAGATAATATGAACTACAAACATGTCCTCCATCAGAGATATCAGATAATATGAACTACAAACATGTCCTCCATCAGAGACAGCAGATAATATGAACTACAAACATGTCCTCCATCAGAGATATCAGATAATATGAACTACAAACATGTCCTCCATCAGAGACATCAGATAATATGAACTACAAACATGTCCTCCGTCAGAGACACAGCAGATAATATGAACTACAAACATGTCCTCCATCAGAGACAGCAGATAATATGAACTACAAACATGTCCTCCATCAGAGACATCAGATAATATGAACTACAAACATGTCCTCCATCAGAGACATCAGATAATATGAACTACAAACATGTCCTCCATCAGAGATATCAGATAATATGAACTACAAACATGTCCTCCATCAGAGACATCAGATAATATGAACTACAAACATGTCCTCCGTCAGAGACACAGCAGATAATATGAACTACAAACATGTCCTCCATCAGAGACAGCAGATAATATGAACTACAAACATGTCCTCCATCAGAGACATCAGATAATATGAACTACAAACATGTCCTCCGTCAGAGACATCAGATAATAGGAACTACAAACATGTCCTCCATCAGAGAGAGCAGATAATAGGAACTACAAACATGTCCTCAGTCAGAGACATCAGATAATAGGAACTACAAACATGTCCTCCGTCAGAGAGAGCAGATAATATGAACTACAAACATGTCCTCCGTCAGAGACATCAGATAATAGGAACTACAAACATGTCCTCCGTCAGAGACAGCAGATAATATGAACTACAAACATGTCCTCCATCAGAGACAGCAGATAATATGAACTACAAACATGTCCTCCATCAGAGAGAGCAGATAATAGGAACTACAAACATGTCCTCAGTCAGAGACATCAGATAATATGAACTACAAACATGTCCTCCGTCAGAGACATCAGATAATAGGAACTACAAACATGTCCTCCATCAGAGAGAGCAGATAATAGGAACTACAAACATGTCCTCAGTCAGAGACATCAGATAATAGGAACTACAAACATGTCCTCCGTCAGAGAGAGCAGATAATATGAACTACAAACATGTCCTCCGTCAGAGACATCAGATAATAGGAACTACAAACATGTCCTCCGTCAGAGACATCAGATAATATGAACTACAAACATGTCCTCCGTCAGAGACATCAGATAATAGGAACTACAAACATGTCCTCCGTCAGAGACATCAGATAATATGAGAGCATGTCGGAGAGCAGGAGGAAATGATTGAGAGGATTCAGACTGAAGTTGATATCCGGTCACTTCCTCTCTGCCAACATCAGTGAACAAACAGCTGCTCACACACAGGAGCAGGTTTCACACTGATCGAAAGAGAGTCTTCTGTTCCTTCGTCTGGTCCAGTTTCATGTGTTCGATTGAGAACAGCTGCCGAGACACTCAGAGGGAGGCATGATGAAGAAGTCTAGATTACACACACACACACACACACACCCCCCTAATTGCAGACTCAGCCTCTCTAATGAGAGGATGTCCTACTCTTCTCCCAAACATATAATTATATAAAGTAAATATTGCGGGTGTTTAGTCTTTGGTCGAAGCATCTGAAGAAGTCTCTGTAAGCTGGGACGTCTGTTGACTCTTCAGACTATACCCACTAAAGGTAAATGATCTGCAGATGCATCAATACCATAATACCCTGCAGTCTGATCCAGACTGAAGGGGTTCCTGCATCTCAGCAGCTCCATGAGCATCAAGAGATATTTAGAGAGGATAGGAAGGAATTAATGTGACTTTACGACCACTGAAGAACACATGCTGCAGACCCTCGGTCGTATACCTGACCTCCGTATTGAAATGGGACCTATTGGGCAAAATGCACTTTTTGATGTCTTTTATACATCAAACTGTATCTGTTTAAGAAAACCCTCTCTCTTTTCCTCTGTGCCCACATCTCAAAAATAAAAAAGGGGGTTCTAACGAGGAGATCCAGGATCTTGGCTCCTATAACGTCATTGGCGACATCCGGCCGACATGACGCGTCCCAACCTATCGTCTCCGGCACAAGCGACACGTCCCAACCAGAGGTTGCGCTAGACTTTTTCACTGCCCGTCATTTTGACGGGCAGGATCGTAACATTTCCGTCAAAATTCAGTATTACCCGTCGGCCTTTACACTCTGGGGGGGGGGGGGGGGAGAGAGAGAACTGTCAACGGGGGGCGGGGCGCACGCTTGTGAACTGTTAGCGCCGTGTTATGCATGCCCACTGCACCTCGTGGGAGTGCGCCCAGCGCAAAGACAAAACTCACAGACATTTCAATGAATTGTACGGCCAAGTTGGGTTTGGAAACGGTAGCATTTCCTTTTTGGCAGGCATGCTTAACACCGGAGCCTCGCTGCGGGGAAACTTTGGCGCTGTTCCGAGTTTGTTCTAATCCGTCAAAATGACGGACTGCTTTCAAATTTAAAAAAAATCTGTCATAGACGGAAAATATTCGGTTAACGCGACCTCTGGTCCCAACCGACACACGTGACACGTCCCAACCTATCGTCTCCGGCACACGTGACACGTCCCAACCTATCGTCTCCGGCACACCTGTGGGGTTCCCCAAGGCTCGATTCTGGGCCCCATCTTTTTTCTACTGTACATACCGCCCCTAGGCTCAATTCTCATAAAACACAATATCCCCTTCCACTGTTACGCCGACCAGGTACAGATCTATCTGCCTCTCAATCAAACTGCCAACTCACTGCAGCAGCTGAAGGACTGCTTACAGAGATCAAATCCTGGCTGAGCCAACACGTCCTCGCCCTCAACGAGAGCAAGACCGAGGCCATCTTTTTTGGACCCGACCTCCAGCCTCTCCAGTTGACATTCTGGGCTCCCTCAGTAAACACATCCTCCCCTCTGTCATGTGAGGGTCTGAGGACAGAGGGTCTGAGGACAGAGGGTCTAAGGACAGATGGTCTGCGGACAGAGGGTCTGAGGACAGATGGTCTGCGGACAGAGGGTCTAAGGACAGAGGGTCTGAGGAAAGAGGGTCTGAGGAAAGAGGGTCTGAGGACAAAGGGTCTGCGGACAGAGGGTCTGAGGACAGAGGGTCTGCGGACAGAGGGTCTGCGGACAGAGGGTCTGAGGACAGAGGGTCTGAGGACAGAGGGTCTGCGGACAGAGGGTCTGAGGACAGATGGTCTGCGGACAGAGGGTCTGAGGACAGAGGGTCTGAGGACAGAGGGTCTGAGGACAGAGGGTCTAAGGACAGAGGTTGTCGTTTTTTCTCATACTGATAATCTACACAATCTGTGTTGTTGTATTTGCTGTAGAGTGTCTCTACTGTAGGCTATTTTTATTATATGTAGCACTTTGGCTCCACCACACATCGTTTATAAATGTGCTATATAAATAAAACTTGATTTGATTTGAGCTACAGACCGTACGGAGCTGCAGACCGTACGGAGCTGCAGACCGTACGGAGCTACAGATCGTACGGAGCTACAGATCGTACGGAGCTACAGGCCGTACGGAGCTACAGGCCGTACGGAGCTGCAGACCGTACGGAGCTGCAGGCCGTACGGAGCTACAGGCCGTACGGAGCTACAGGCCGTACGGAGCTACAGGCCGTACGGAGCTGCAGGCCGTACGGAGCTGCAGATCGTACGGAGCTACAGGCCGGACGGAGCTGCAGACCGTACGGAGCTACAGGCCGTACGGAGCTGCAGACCGTACGGAGCTACAGGCCGTACGGAGCTGCAGGCCGTACGGAGCTGCAGATCGTACGGAGCTACAGGCCGGACGGAGCTGCAGATCGTACGGAGCTACAGGCCGTACGGAGCTGCAGGCCGTACGGAGCTACAGGCCGTACGGAGCTACAGATCGTACGGAGCTACAGGCCGGACGGAGCTGCAGATCGTACGGAGCTACAGGCCGTACGGAGCTGCAGGCCGTACGGAGCTGCAGGCCGTACGGAGCTACAGGTTGTACGGAGCTGCAGACCGTACGGAGCTACAGGCCGGACGAGAGGATCACTCACCCTGAGACTGGAGGAAAGTAATCCTCAAAAACACAACAGGGTCCAGCAGCAGAGAAAACTGGAAATATCTCCGTATAGACTCTGTATAAACTGTGTGTGTGTGTGTGTGTGTGTGTGTGTGTGTGTGTGTGTGTGTGTGTGTGTGGTCTGGGCTAATGCTAAGTGGCAGCTGGGGCTCCTAACATCAGTGACCTCTGACCCCTGAGGGGGCTCTGAGTCTCTGGAGAGAAATCTGAATTAATGAATAACAAGCAGCGTCACACAGGGACCTAATGAGAGGGAGTGTGTGTGTGTGTGTGTGTGTGTGTGTGTGTGTGTGTGTGTGTGTGTGTGTGTAAACTGTTTATCTCCCCAGATGACCCCTGAGTGTCCCCTTCACCCCTTTCTCTCCTGGTGCCTCATCAGACAGAGACAGGATTCTGTAGTTCGTGGAATTGTAAAAGACTACAATTCCCACAATACGCTAAAAGGTAATGTACGACTTAATATACAAATGGAAGTGACTGTTATATGTTATTTATTGATTGTTGTGCTTTTATCTTAATGTGTGCATATGTATAAATGTGTCTGCTGAGTGTGTATATATTGGATATAAATATTTGTATACATATATTTGCATTTTGTATTCCTCTGGATTGTGGAAACGGTAGTTGGATCTCTCTGTACACACAAACTGAAGTATTCACAATAAAGTTGACTTTTTGACTTGAGATCCAAGTGAGTTTATCACTCTGTGCGTTTGACTGTAGAGGCTTTGTCTCATGAGTGGAAATGTTCAGACCACCAGCTGCAGAAGGAAGGACGGTGTTCAGGACTGAAGTGCACGACATGGTTCCAGACCGACACACAGGACCAGAGGCCTGCACCACCAAGCCGGATGTTCGCTTAGCGGCTAACTTCAGGGTAACTCGGGGTTTCCGGTCCTACGACGCCGGTTCTCTTTTTAGCGGGCTAGATCTCCATGGTAACTGATGCTGAGCGGCTAACCTGGGCCCTATACTACGAATCCAGTTCAACATATCCTGGATATGTTTGAGTTAATCCAAAACAAACCCGCTCTCGCTACGCGGTCCTACGACGCTGGCTATCAACTCTTTCGCTCAAGCCAGCCGTGTCCTCTCTAGCTAGGTGCGCGTTCACATGAGAGGTGGTATCTGGAGCATTCGACCAATCACAAACATGGAGAAGCGTACTGACAGCGCAGCGTCATACTTCCTGAATGAAAAGTGAACTATAATATTAGACACATGAAGAAGTTAAACTTTAAACATGACTCAAACACTTGATCAGGATCAAAGCCTCAGAGCTGCAGCTGCAAGGGGAACACAGCTGGAGCAGAACGAGTGTTGGAATGCGTCCATCAGCAGGTTCATGATGTCACGGCCGTCTGACACACCGTCTGACTCTCATCACCTCTGACTCAGAGTTTCCTCAACGTGTTGCTGACATAATGCTTCCTCCAGTCTGTGACGCTGAGAGTGCTGCACGGCCAGACACGCTCAGGGACTCGGATCAGAGACATGTGATACATCATGAAGTGATGTGCCGCGGACTGGACTTAGTGTACTCTGATCCGGGTACTGATGCTGACTGTACTTAGTGTACTCTGATCCGGGTACTGATGCTGACTGGACTCAGTGTACTCTGATCCAGGTACTGATGCTGACTGGACTTAGTGTACTCTGATCCAGGTACTGATGCTGACTGGACTTAGTGTACTCTGATCCGGGTACTGATGCTGACTGGACTCAGTGTACTCTGATCCAGGTACTGATGCTGACTGGACTTAGTGTACTCTGATCCGGGTACTGATGCTGACTGGACTCAGTGTACTCTGACCCGGGTACTGATGCTGACTGGACTTAGTGTACTCTGACCCGGGTACTGATGCTGACTGTACTTAGTGTACTCTGATCCGGGTACTGATGCTGACTGGACTTAGTGTACTCTGATCCGGGTACTGATGCTGACTGGACTTAGTGTACTCTGATCCGGGTACTGATGCTGACTGGACTCAGTGTACTCTGATCCGGGTACTGATGCTGACTGGACTTACTGTACTCTGATCCGGGTACTGACTGTACTTAGTGTACTCTGATCCGGGTACTGATGCTGACTGGACTTAGTGTACTCTGATCCGGGTACTGATGCTGACTGGACTTAGTGTACTCTGACCCGGGTACTGATGCTGACTGTACTTAGTGTACTCTGATCCGGGTACTGATGCTGACTGGACTTAGTGTACTCTGATCCGGGTACTGATGCTGACTGGACTTAGTGTACTCTGATCCGGGTACTGATGCTGACTGGACTTAGTGTACTCTGATCCGGGTTCTGATGCTGACTGGACTTAGTGTACTCTGATCCGGGTACTGATGCTGACTGGACTTAGTGTACTCTGATCCGGGTACTGATGCTGACTGGACTTAGTGTACTCTGATCCGGGTACTGATGCTGACTGGACTTAGTGTACTCTGATCCGGGTTCTGATGCTGACTGGACTTAGTGTACTCTGATCCGGGTACTGATGCTGACTGGACTTAGTGTACTCTGATCCGGGTACTGATGCTGACTGGACTTAGTGTACTCTGATCCGGGTACTGATGTTGACTGGACTTAGTGTACTCTGATCCGGGTTCTGATGCTGACTGGACTTAGTGTACTCTGATCCGGGTACTGATGCTGACTGGACTTAGTGTACTCTGATCCGGGTACTGATGCTGACTGGACTTAGTGTACTCTGATCCGGGTACTGATGCTGACTGGACTTAGTGTACTCTGATCCGGGTACTGATGCTGACTGGACTTAGTGTACTCTGATCCGGGTACTGATGCTGACTGGACTTAGTGTACTCTGATCCGGGTACTGATGCTGACTTGGACTTAGTGTACTCTGATCCGGGTACTGATGCTGACTGGACTTAGTGTACTCTGATCCGGGTACTGATGCTGATTGGACTTAGTGTGCTCTGATCCGGGTTCTGATGCTGAGGCAGATATTTAAGAGCTTTCTTAACGCTGATGTTCTAACAGTCAGACTGCTCTGGAGATGGAGGTGATATTCTATTCATGTTCACGTTCACACAGTCGCTGATTTCTGCCGGCCGTCTTCAACTCAGTGAAAGCACCGCCTGCTGACCAATCAGAGCTCAGTGTGCGGAGTTCAAAGCGATCAAGTCATATTACAGGAGAAAGGAAATACAGAAAAGCTGCCGTTGCAGGAAAGACGGCCGGCACTAGAACAATTAACTAAACCTGCGGTCGCACTTGTGCGCGCAGTGATGAGCGGGACCTCGCGCCCGTGCGCCTGTTGGGGAGGGCAGCCGGTCGTCCCGGCGTCAAGCAGACGTGCGAGTCCTGGGAAATGAGCCGTTTCTCATTTCTATAATTTTGGCGTCCCAGACTCCCAGGTCCTCCGGCAGCGACCCGGAAACGGATGTCGGCGCGCCGTCTCGAAGGAAAACAAATGTCTCTAAAGGCTCGTCGAGGATCGATTATCGAGGAGGCTGTCTGGAGGAGCCGTAACCGAGGGTACACTGATTTAGAGGAGAGAAGAGTGTCTCTAGAGGAGCTATAACCGAGGATACACTGATTTAGAGGAGAGAGGAGTCTCTCTAGAGGAGCTATAACCGAGGATACACTGATTTAGAGGAGAGAGGAGTCTCTCTGGAGGAGCTATAACCGAGGGTACACTGATTTAGAGGAGAGAGAGGAGTCTCTCTAGAGGAGCTATACCGAGGGTACACTGATTTAGAGGAGAGAGGAGTCTCTCTGGAGGAGCCGTAACCGAGGGTACACTGATTTAGAGGAGAGAAGAGTGTCTCTAGAGGAGCTATAACCGAGGGTACTCTGATTTAGAGGAGAGAGTCTCTCTGGAGGAGCTATAACCGAGGGTACACTGATTTAGAGGAGAAAGGAGAGAGGAGTCTCTCTGGAGGAGCTATTACCGAGGGTACACTGATTTAGAGGAGAGAGGAGTCTCTCTGGAGGAGCTATAACCGAGGGTACTCTGATTTAGAGGAGAGAGGAGTCTCTCTGGAGGAGCTATAACCGAGGGTACACTGATTTAGAGGAGAGAGGAGTCTCTCTGGAGGAGCTATAACCGAGGGTACACTGATTTAGAGGAGAGAGGAGGCTGTCTAGAGGAGCTATAACCGAGGGTACTCTGATTTAGAGGAGAGAGGAGTCTCTCTGGAGGAGCTATAACCGAGGGTACACTGATTTAGAGGAGAGAGGAGTCTCTCTAGAGGAGCTATAACCGAGGGTACTCTGATTTAGAGGAGAGAGGAGTCTCTCTGGAGGAGCTATAACCGAGGCTACACTGATTTAGAGGAGAGAGGAGTCTCTCTGGAGGAGCTATAACCGAGGGTACACTGATTTAGAGGAGAGAGGAGTCTCTCTAGAGTAGCTATAACCGAGGGTACACTGATTTAGAGGAGAGAGGAGTCTCTCTGGAGGAGCTATAACCGAGGGTACACTGATTTAGAGGAGAGAGGAGAGAGGAGTCTCTCTGGAGGAGCTATAACCGAGGGTACACTGATTTAGAGGAGAGAGGAGTCTCTTTGGAGGAGCTATAACCGAGGGTACACTGATTTAGAGGAGAGAGGAGTCTCTCTGGAGGAGCTATAACCGAGGGTACACTGATTTAGAGGAGAGAGGAGTCTCTCTGGAGGAGCTATAACCGAGGGTACACTGATTTAGAGGAGAGAGGAGTCTCTCTGGAGGAGCTATAACCGAGGGTACAATGATTTAGAGGAGAGAGGAGTCTGTCTAGAGGAGCTATAACCGAGGGTACACTGATTTAGAGGAGAGAGGAGAGAGGAGTCTCTCTGGAGGAGCTATAACCGAGGGTACACTGATTTAGAGGAGAGAGGAGAGAGGAGTCTCTCTGGAGGAGCTATAACCGAGGATACACTGATTTAGAGGAGAGAGGAGAGAGGAGTCTCTCTAGAGGAGCTATAACCGAGGATACACTGATTTAGAGGAGAGAGGAGAGAGGAGTCTCTCTGGAGGAGCTATAACCGAGGGTACACTGATTTAGAGGAGAGAGGAGTCTCTCTAGAGGAGCTATAACCGAGGGTACACTGATTTAGAGGAGAGGAGAGAGGAGTCTCTCTGGAGGAGCTATAACCGAGGGTACACTGATTTAGAGGAGAGAGGAGAGAGGAGTCTCTCTGGAGGAGCTATAACCGAGGGTACACTGATTTAGAGGAGAGAGGAGTCTCGCTAGAGGAGCTATAACCGAGGGTACTCTGATTTAGAGGAGAGAGGAGTCTCTCTGGAGGAGCTATAACCGAGGGTACACTGATTTAGAGGAGAGAGGAGTCTCTCTGGAGGAGCTATAACCGAGGGTACACTGATTTAGAGGAGAGAGGAGTCTCGCTAGAGGAGCTATAACCGAGGGTACTCTGATTTAGAGGAGAGAGGAGTCTCTCTGGAGGAGCTATAACCGAGGGTACACTGATTTAGAGGAGAGAGGAGTCTCTCTGGAGGAGCTATAACCGAGGGTACACTGATTTAGAGGAGAGAGGAGTCTGTCTGGAGGAGCTATAACAGAGGGTACACTGATTTAGAGGAGAGAGGAGTCTCTCTAGAGGAGCTATAACCGAGGGTACACTGAAGTATTCTCCGTAGACGACTTCAGCCAACAGTGATGTTTAAAGGAGGCGTGACGCATGGCTGGACTTCTGTCAACGAGGCACAGCTCTGCAGACTGTTCCCGTTGTGATTAGAAGTTATTTGAGATGATCAAATGTAAATCAGACTTTGTGCCCTTTGCCGTTTGTTTACTCACTAATCACACGTCCCCTGGATGTTAGACTATTTATTTTTAATACAACTGCTTTCATTGTGAGGCGATGTTTAGTGAGAACAGAAATCATATATGTAACAGGCTACATTACACACTTTATTTGTATGCTTTAGTAGATATCTACAAGTCAACAGTAGATCTCTTTCATGAAACCATAGCGTGCTTCACATAATAAAATATACAAGGGCTGCAGCCTGATATACATGATGTGCTTTAGGAGCTGTGTGTGTGTTGTACGGTGAGTAGGGGTCTGTTGTAATTGAATTTGCCGCCAGCAGAGCCGGTGTGTGTGTATGTGTGTGTGTGTGTGTGTGTGTGTGTGTTAGGGGTAACCCTAACCCTAACCAGTTATGAAGTAGGTGGAGCATTGGGGTTCAAGGACATAATATGTAGAGTAGGTCCACCCGAATAAGTGGGCAACATGTCAGGTCATTCGGAGTTACGGTGCCACTTTTGCCCCTTTCACACCAGCGCCTTTTCAGCTCCGGCTAAACCCACCTCCCATGGGTCGACTGTCAGCCTGCCTACAAGCAGTAGTGCCTATAAACACACTTTATAAAGTCAGGCAGCACTAACCAGGCTTCGTGTGGTTCTGTTTATCTGTGCCTTACTTTGACCATCCGTTCACTGTTATCGATCATTGTGGAGAGAGGCAGACGTGTTGTTTTGTATTACTGCAGCTATCGGATGCAAGTAGTCAGTTTAGCTTCGGTTGCTATGCCAACATCACCCGTTTTATACCAGAGAAACTTTCATAACAGCGCTGTGATACCAAACAGTGTCAATTCAGACTGACACACATTCACTTAGGCTAAGGGGAACTGGGGATATGCATCAGCTGCTTGTGTGAGTCGGACAGTGAATACTTTAGAGCGGCCGCTGCAGTGTGAGCTAACCAGGAGCTAACGGGAGAATAAACTCCGTGGAAGAGCGGCCGCTGCAGTGTGAGCTAACCGGGAGCTAACGGGAGAATAAACTCCCGTGGAAGAGCGGCCGCTGCAGTGTGAGCTAACCGGGAGCTAACGGGAGAATAAACTCCGTGGAAGAGCGGCCGCTGCAGTGTGAGCTAACCGGGAGCTAACGGGAGAATAAACTCCCGTGGAAGAGCGGCCGCTGCAGTGTGAGCTAACCGGGAGCTAACGGGAGACCGCTGCAGCACTGCAGCGGTCGGTACATGCTGCAGAAACACATTAATAAACAATGAACCACGGCACTCTGGAGCAAAGTATAAGGTTGGAGAAGTCGCTATTCAATTTATTCTGGCTTCTGGTGATTAAAAGCAACACGATCATCGACCCGACGCTGTTGTTGTTGTTGTTGTTGTTGTGAGCTGCCGTAATAGCTGCCGTTGGGGGGCAAATCAGCGATGTAAACGGTGACGTCATGACGCAGCAGGGGCAGCTCTGCGGCGCCAGTGGGCGGTGTGCACAGAGCGGGAGCTGAGAGGGGAACCGGAGGTGAACCAGAAAAGCTCCCGCTCGGAGCTAGAGAGGGGAAAGCGCTGGTGTGAAAGCCGCATTTGTCAAGGTTTGAAAAATGGAAATGTAGTAGTTTGGATGAATTTGTGACGTGTAAATCGTCCAAAATGGTACATTCTCCGTTAGCTAACGAGCGTTTGAGCTAGCAACTGTTTTCTTCTTAGTTCAGCATCACATGGGATAGGGGCTGAACGTGTCCTGGATTGGATTTTTTCCGATCATTCCCCTAGGAGGAGTTCGCAAGAATGTGCTTAAAATGCATGAAAAACGCACATTTTTCAAAATGGCCGACTTCCTGGGGGGCGGGGCTAATGGAATCTATTTACAAATATGTCCGCAAATTCCATGAGGAAAGTCTGTGCCAAAATTCGTGAAGTTCTGAGGAACTATATGTGACTACCACACAATAGGGGGCGCTAGCGAGCAGTTTTTTTGAAAGATTACGTTTTTTTTACATTCTCAAAAAGGTCGTGGGCTCTCTCTCTCCCACCGTCTCTCTCTGTCTCTCCCACCGTCTCTCTCTCTCTCTCTCCCACCGTCTCTCTCTGTCTCTCCCACCGTCTCTCTCTGTCTCTCCCACCGTCTCTCTCTCTCTCTCTCCCACCGGCTCTCTCTGTCTCTCCCACCGTCTCTCTCTGACTCTCCCACCGTCTCTCTCTCTCTCTCCCACCGTCTCTCTCTGACTCTCCCACCGTCTCTCTCTGTCTCTCCCACCGTCTCTCTCTGACTCTCCCACCGTCTCTCTCTGTCTCTCCCACCGTCTCTCTCCGACTCTCCCACCGTCTTTCTCTGTCTCTCCCACCGTCTCTCTCTGACTCTCCCACCGTCTCTCTCTGTCTCTCCCACCGTCTCTCTCTGACTCTCCCACCGTCTCTCTCTGACTCTCCCACCGTCTCTCTCTGTCTCTCCCACCGTCTCTCTCCGACTCTCCCACCGTCTCTCTCCGTCTCTCCCACCGTCTCTCTCCGTCTCTCCCACCCGTCTCTCTCCGTCTCTCCCACCGTCTCTCTCCGTCTCCCCCACCGTCTCTCTCCGTCTCTCCCACCGTCTCCGTCTCTCTCTGTCACCGTCTCTCTCTCTCTCTCCCACCGTCTCCGTCTCTCTCTGTCACCCCACTGTCTCTCTCTGTCTCTCCCACCGTCTCTCTCTGTCTCTCCCACCGTCTCTCTCTCTCTCCCACCGTCTCTCTCTGTCTCTCCCACCGTCTCTCTCTGTCTCTCCCACCGTCTCCGTCTCTCTCTGTCACCCCACTGTCTCTCTCTCTCTCTCTCTCCCACCGTCTCTCTCTGTCTCTCCCACCGTCTCTCTCTCTCTCCCACCGTCTCTCTCTCTCTCCCACCGTCTCTCTCTCTCTCCCACTGTCTCTCTCTCTCTCTCCCACCGTCTCTCTCTCTCTCTCCCACCGTCTCTCTCTCTGTCTCTCCCACCGTCTCTCTCTCCCACCGCCCCTGTCTGTCACCCCACTGTCTCTCTCTGTCTCTCCCACCGTCTCTCTCTGTCTCTCCCACCGTCTCCGTCTCTCTGTCTCTCCCACCGTCTCTCTCTCTCTCCCACCGTCTTTCTCTGTCTCTCCCACCGTCTCTCCCACCGTCTCTCTCTCTCTCCCACCGTCTCTCTCTGTCTCTCCCACCGTCTCCATCTCTCTCTGTCTCTCCCACCGTCTCTCTCTCTCCCACCGTCTCTCTCTGTCTCTCCCACCGTCTCCGTCTCTCTCTGTCTCTCCCACCGTCTCTCTCTCTCTCCCACCGTCTCTCTCTGTCTCTCCCACCGTCTCTCTCTGTCTCTCCCACCGTCTCTCTCTCTCTCCCACCGTCTCTCTCTGTCTCTCCCACCGTCTCTCTCTCTCTCCCACCGTCTCTCTCTGTCTCTCCCACCGTCTCTCCCACCGTCTCTCTCTGTCTCTCCCACCGTCTCCGTCTCTCTCTGTCTCTCCCACCGTCTCTCTCTCTCCCACCGTTTCTCTCTGTCTCTCCCACCGTCTCTCTCTGTCTCTCCCACCGTCTCTCTCTGTCTCTCCCACCGTCTCTCTGTCTCTCCCACCGTCTCTCTCTCTGTCTCTCCCACCGTCTCTCTCTCTCTCTCTCTCCCACCGTCTCTCTCTGTCTCTCCCACCGTCTCTCTGTCTCTCCCACCGTCTCCGTCTCTCTCCGTCTCTCCCACCGTCTCTCTCTGTCTCTCCCCACCATCTCTCTCTCTCTCCCACCGTCTCTCTCTGTCTCTCCCACCGTCTCTCTGTCTCTCCCACCGTCTCTCTCTCTGTCTCTCCCACCGTCTCTCTCTCTCTCTCTCTCCCACCGTCTCTCTCTGTCTCTCCCACCGTCTCTCTCTGTCTCTCCCACCGTCTCCGTCTCTCTCCGTCTCTCCCACCGTCTCTCTCTGTCTCTCCCACCGTCTTTCTCTGTCTCTCCCACCGTCTCTCTCTGTCTCTCCCTCCGTCTCTCTCTGTCTGTCTCTCCCACCGTCTCCGTCTCTCTCTCCCCCACCATCTCTCTCTGTCTCTCCTTTATTCAGAGACTGCATCCATCTCCTCTGTAGTCCTGCTCTCTAACCCAGGGGAGGACGCTCAGTGAAGGAGGTCTCTGAGGGTCTCAGTGGATCCAGGTGTCTCTGAGGACCCCTGACCCCAGGTCTCTGAGGGTCTCAGTGGATCCAGGTGTCTCTGAGGACCCCTGACCCCAGGTCTCTGAGGGTCTCAGTGGATCCAGGTGTCTCTGAGGACCCCTGACCCCAGGTCTCTGAGGGTCTCAGTGGATCCAGGTCTCTCTGAGGACCCCTGACCCTCCTGCAGCTTCACTTCAAACACCCTCTGAATACCGAGCGAGGCCGAGGGTCAGCTGACAGATTTAAACCTAGACGACTGTAATGACGGAGAAACAGCTCGAGGGTTTGAAAGTACGCAGCGAACAATCTGCCCCTCCCCCACAGAGCCCCTCCCCCAACACACACGAACGCGCACAGACCAATGAGGGCACGAGGTCAGTGTGTGCCCCGATGGAAGGCTGACAGGCAGGCAGGCCATCCAGTCACTTCAGCCGGCTCAGATGATGTCGGACAACTTCTCACAAGAAGAAGAAATCTAGACCGCAAAAATAATGAAACAAGCGAGTGCCTGTTTGTCCTGGCCAAGGACAGGTTCCTTGAACACAACACGAGCGTAACGTGTCTTCACGTGGTATATGTCTCGTCTGAAAGGAGTGCTGACGGAGAGCACCGGAACGCCGCTCCAGCCCTTCAGATATTGCCGTACCCATACGGAGCCGTACACACCGCAGTGTTTGCGTGGCTGTGTCTTTAGTTGTAAGCACAGTGGCGATCTGTTGTTGTTAGCATCTGGTTAGCTAGCTATGCTAACGGATTTAAAGAGCTTTTCTCCAACCAGGTGGAAGAGAGCTCTCCCCTGAGAGGCTCAGATAACCTCAGCTCAGTGAGGTTAAGGTAGGGGTGGGCGATATGACGATATATATCGTCGTGACGATATTAGGTCTCCACGATATGCTTTTTCAGAGATATCGTCCTATCGTGATAAAAAAAATAGCGGGAGGGGACGAGGCTCTCCGTGCGAGGCGCAGGGGGCTATCACAGCGGACGGAGAGCCTCCCCCAGCCTCACCTACTGATTTTAATTTCACCATATATCAAGCCCGATCGATTTCACAATGTCAGCGCCCCTCTGCTTTCGTTCAGTCCGAGTTGTTTGACACGCTCCCAAAGTCCCCGCCCCCTTTCTTTGCAGCGAGGGAAAATACACTGTTGGCAGTCTGCACACACAGCAATAATGGACGGAGAGTCAGATTCTGATGTAGAAGAATTAGATTTAGTCCCCAAAAAGAACTCTACGTCTGTGGTATGGAAATAGTTTGGGATATAACACAACAGACACGGAGCAAACAAATGTAATTTGCAAAATGTGCAAATAGGAAATTTCAAAGCGACAGATGGCAACACGTCGGGCTTACGAGACCACCTCAAACGCAAGCACCAGAAAGAGCATGCAGAGACTGAGTGCAAGGTCCCCCGCGTGTGAATGCACAATCTACCGCAGCGACGGCACCAAAGCAAACTGCCATAGGGCAGGCATTTCATAAAGGGCTCCTGATGGAAAGACTAGCAAACGGTGGAAAGACATAACTGACGGTGGCGTTTTATGTTTTTCCCTTCAGTTATGCTGAAGTCTTTTATTACACTTCAAGTCTAAAGTTTACATTTTAATTGTTTGGCACTGACTTTTCCTCATTGATGTTTTACCCTCCTTCATGTTTATTGATGTTCACTGCTCACTTGTTCATTCAGGCTTTCATTTCTGAAATAAAACCAGCTTGAAATGCTGTGTGGGTCTGTTGCTCCTTTTGGTTTCTGTCACCTGTCGGCGCTTGTTCTGTTAAGTAACTTGAAAGATAACCATAAGAACCGACATGAAAAAATATCGTGATATATATCGTCTATCGTGATACTGCTTGAAAATATCGTGATAACATATTTTTCAATATGGCCCACCCCTAGGTTAAGGCACACCTTGATGTGATCAATATAGTTATTAATGAGACTAAATGAAAAACAGGTATAACATACTATATGACAGCAACACAAAAGTTGTTAACAATAACAAGAATAGAGTTTAAAAGAGTGATTTGTAAAATATCCAAAAAGAAAAATCTGCTTCCAGTTCTGTTTCATGTGGTGTTGAGAGATGTGTCCATAGATCTCTCATGCTGCTCTCAAAGTGCACCAGATTGATGCTTTTACTTTAATATTTAAAAACACATCTTCCCGGGGGAGCATGTTGTAAAGATGGAAAGGAAAAAGGTCCCCACCCCCCTGCTGTAAATAATAATAAAAACCCTTGATTTGTAACATCTCTGTCTCGTATTGATCTGAGTATATCATAAAGAATAGCAGTTAATTGAAGCATTATAGCGCAGGCCTTTGTCAGATCGTTTATTACGCTGTTTTTTTGTTGCTCTGAACAGTTCTCTCTCTTTTCACCTGTGTTTCATCCTGTAACCAATGAGCACCTGCATGTGTGAGAGAACGGCCCTGACTCCATGTCGGCCCAGATATACCAACTCCTGGCAGGACAATAAGCTCCAGCTCAACTCTCTCTCTGAACAGAACTAAGTGAGAGAGGGGCTGCCATACAAGAGGGACAGAAAGAGACACTTTAACTGTTCAGTCGTTATGATGTAAAGACTGATATTGTTCTATAGTCGGCTGAAACTGTTGAGTCATGATGTGAAACGGTTAACAGAGAGAAAGGGAAACTCAAGCTGCTGCTACACTTTATTTTATTTATCTAAAAGTAAGCACTTTTAAGATGCACATATTTCAAAAGCTATTTTATTTATTTCCTCTATTTTATTTGTAAATGCAGCCCGAGAGGAACATTACACACATCCACAGTATTTAATGTTAATAGACAATAAATAGTTGTTTTTGAATTGTACTTTCTGTAAGTGATTGGCAGTCAGCTGCTGATCACATGCAGACGTTGATAAAGCTGCAGCTACTTCAATATCACACTACTTCATGAAGCAACTCAGACATGTTGAAGTCCCGGACCTTCGCATGGGGACCCTTTCTCTAACTGGACCTCGTTGAGTTTTAGTTGAAGACCCCTGCCCTACAAGCTCAGGCCCTGATAACGATGAAGCCATAGCGCCGCCTCTCCCCACCTCTCCTGCTCACTGCTGTAGCATGCTCAGTAGCATGCTCAGTAGCATGCTCAGTCACTACTGCTACTCATGCTACAGATGTGAGTGCAACATCTACAGCTCCTCTCCCACAACCATCAGCAGCACGTGGACCTGGAGAACTACACGAACCCCATGTCAGGAGGGAAGAGGAGGAATTCAAAGATGTGTCCTATGTCTAGATGCTCAGTGTTGTATCCATAGACTGTGTATGAGGTGTATCGCACCACGTGCAGTGCCTCTCTCGTCTGTGCTGCTGGGACATGCTCCACACTGATCCATTTGGTCAACGTGATGCTAAGCAGGAGAACATGATAGCAAGGTCGGATAGTTATTAAGCAGTGGCGGCTGGTGGAACATATGTGTGGTGGGGCTGCTGATGGAGTGAGTAAAAAATGTTTCTTGGGAGAAATGACCCTTAAATCAGGACTTCTGGTGATGCAATGGCGCGTTTCCAGTGCAGCGCGGAGCTCGCTTTAATGCTGCGTTCAGACCGGACGCGATGCGAATATTCGCTTCGCTCTAAACGCTCCCATCGCATCGCTCTAGTCGCTCGAGTTTCACCGCAGCTGCCAGCTGTGTTTACTCGCATCATTCAAACAAGACGCGCTGGCTCGGGAGCTACAACAACATGAACATATTTTACCGTGATTAAATTGTAATACACGTTTCTAAATGATGCCGACGTAACAACATACTGATACCGGTTAGTAAAAACCGTGAATTAATGCTTTGAGTCTGCAGACAGACGGCAGAGAAACACCTTTAGAATGCTTGTTCCCTGAATGGAGCTTGGCTAAGCTAACGCTATATATGCTCCGATCGTCCACACTCACAACAACAGCCTATACAGACATAAATAAACCAGCGACTGTATTCTCCATGACACAGACAGTCTGTGGTTTGTACTTGTTTCACTTCTGTCTAGTTTCTGAACAGATCGTATCTGTCCCCGGCTGTTTGAAGAGCAAGCATGTGAAGCAAAAGATAGCATTTACCTGTTAGCATCCAGCTAGCCATGTGAGAAGCCTTGTTGATACGTTGTCTTTTTCACGAGCCTGCTGTGATATATACAAATCGGGTTGGTCCGGTCCAAGGTCTTTAAGTATCAATTTATCTCCCAAACTTCTCCTTTCCAAAGGATTGGAGAGTAGCTCTTGGGCGGACCGAGGTCCGGAGACTCCACCTGCACACCATTCTCATCCAAATACTGCGTCACCTTGGTTACTCACGAGTCTAAAAAACAACTCCTCACGTCCACGCACGTAAGCAACATGGGCGCCAACGTGAGCGCCCACGTGACCAAAATATTTGACATTAATGGACAAAGTGACATTAATGGATGTTTGAACCACGGTTATAACGCTATCCGTGTGAAACTATCACTAAGTTAACACAGAAAGCAAACATTAGCTAGTGAGACTGTTTAATGTACTCCATGTATACAGTATTTTCTGTATATTGTGTATTCTTTAGATCAGAGGTGCCCAGTACGTCGACCGGCAATGCTGGTAGACCGCGAGTCATTCATTAAAATAATAAAAATCAAGCTCCATTAAAATAGACAAAACAGGTTGTGATCCCTCCTCCCTGCCACTTAATTCAGGAGTTTACTTGATTGACAGAAAAAGCGACCTATCGCTTTGCAGTCTGTTAACCCAGAATGCAAAGCGATATAACATCAGTCAAGTGCCGGGTAGTGATGGGAATTCCGGCTCTTCTTGGTGAGCCGGATCATTTGGCTCGGCTCACCAAGAAGAGCCGGCTCTTTCGGCTCCCAAAGGGCTCTTCAGTTTACCACATATTATACCTTTTATAATTAAATCATTTTGCTCCATTTGCTCTTTCCAGCACAGGGGGCTGATTCTGTGAGCTGCAGCTGACCACGCCCCCCTGCAGGAGATGGGAGCGTGCTCTGAGATCAGCTGCTAGGCTGCAGCAATTGTGCTACTTTGTGCACATTGTGCAAGCAACGATGTTTTCAAATCTGTAATCAAAAAGCTCCTCAAAAACACTATAGAAGCAGTTCCTGCCTTTGTTACGTTAGTTCAAACAGTAACAACGGACTACTTTTCTTAGCGGATGCATGTCAATTTAAATCAATACATAAAACTATTTTTTAAATCAATAAAATCATTTTCTAAATCCATAAAAACATTTCAATTAATATTGGGAGTCATGTCGTTACTTTGTTGAGAATGTGGCCATGTGTAATAAGCCGGATAATGTGCACATTGCATAATGTGCCTTCATGCCGATCTAGATCCCTCCGCAAAAAAAAACGGCTCGTTTGCGGGCGAGAGCCGGCTCCCGTCGTTCACTTAAAAGAGCCGTCTCTTTGAGAGAGCGAGAGCGAGAGAGAGAGAGATAGATAACATGCCTATATTGGACCTATGTATATTTCATTATAACTTTGAGAGACTGTTCATAGGACCCATTTGAGTCTGGTGTCTAAGTTGAGTGTTCTACTCGTTTATTGTATTCCTTGTACTTATATTTGTGTTTTATGTTTCAGATTTCAGGACATGGAGTGGTTTCTTAGCCTGCTTGTTATGTGTTTCTTCACAGAGAGAGAGAGAAATAGAGAGAGGTTAACATGCCATTTTAGTTTTATGTATTCATGTATTTGTTTCTGTTCAAGAACCCAAATAGCGTTGTTGTAGTTATCCCATGTATACATGACACGTGTTATTCAGCTCCTTGCAATTTGGGATTTTATTTTTGGTTGGTAGACCTCGGTGAGCTGGTCATTTCAAAAGTAGCCAACCGGCCCACAAAGTGTGGGCACCCCTGCTTTAGATACTCTAGTGATATGTGTCCTGTGTGTATACTTGCTGCTAATGCTTCATTTTTATTATCTTATGCATCTTTTAAATATGTTTAACTCGTGTAATGCCTGAAAACACTTCTGCTGGGACACAATCATTTCCCAGTTTAAGATAAATCATTATTTAAATAAAGTATATCTATTTATCTAATGAGCTAAACCGTCGCTTAGCTTAGCGTTAGCAGCTAACTGAAGAACCCCATTAATTTCAATGGAAACATGCTACGTCACGGTGAATGGCGATGCTAATAAGCTAGTTAGCATATATTTAAAACCATACCTATGGTAAAGAGCACCAACACAACAACTCAAACCGTCTTAAAGACAACTGGTGTAATAAATAACTAGCATAAAGTCAGCTGAGCATTACAAATAACTGTTACTCACCGAGAGCCGAACTGGAATAATACCTTTAGCTGATAGCCGTTAGACTTTAGCTGTAGACCAGAGGTGCCCGGTACGTCGACCGCAATGCTGGGAGATCGCGAGTCACTCATAAAAATAAAAAATCCAGATCGTTAAAATAGACAACAGGTTTTGATCCCTCCTCCCTTGGCCTGCCTGCCACTTAATTCCAATAGAGTCTGTCTGCAGACCGCAGCAAGGAGGCGGATCGTATAGGATCAGATACGATCCGCCTCCTTGCTGCAGACCGCAGCAAGGAGGCGGATCGTATAGGGGCTGATCCTATAGTGAACGCCGGGAGCCGGCTCTCGCCCGCGAACGAGCCGTTTTTTGTTTTGTTTTTGCGGAGGGATCTAGATCGGCATGAAGGCACATTATGCAATGTGGACATTATCCCGCTTATTACACATGGCCACATTCTCAACAAAGTAACGACATGACTCCCAATAATAATTGAAATGCTTTTATGGATTTAGAAAAAGATTTTATTGATTTAAAAAATAGTTTTATGTATTGATTTAAATTGACATGCATCCGCTAAGAAAAGTAGTCCGTTGTTACTGTTTGAACTAACGTAGCAACGGCAGGAACTGCTTCTATAGTGTTTTTGAGGAGCTTTTTGATTACAGATTTGAAAACATCGTCGCTTGCTTTAAAAGTAGCACAATTCATTATGTCAAACCTTGAAAGATATCCCTGCCCTAATGCCAAAAGTAACTGGCAACTGAATATTGTTATGCTGTGTTAGTTATTCCCGCGTCCAGGAGAGAAGCTTAAAAAGGAGACTAAATGGAGTCTCTGAGAAGGTTCAAAATTGGTACTTTAATTAATAAAAAGCGCGGTAATGTTACAAGCAGGATATTGTTCAGTCAGAAGAGAAAGGCTGCAGCCTTCCTCTCCCTGTGATGGCCGTGCAGAAGAAAGCCTCCAAGCATTCGTCTTTCCCGCTTGCTGGCTGTTCGCTCCTCCTCTCTGGGAGCTGTAGTGACGTAGGGGACTCCCCCCTCGTTCGTGTCCGATATCGCGTTAAACAGAGGATTTCGACATTTTATATTCATTGCTTACTTCCACATGCCTTTTCTCCTCCTTATCTCTTTCATAACTTTATATGTAACACATGTTAACGGCGTCAATAGCCACTTTAATGATACTAATGGGCGGTAGTCCCGGATGTCGTCATGACGGATTTTCAGAATAAAAGCTTGGTATTGAGAACTTCCGGGTTTTTCCAGAATAAAATAGCATTTAAACTGACGGTATGTTTAAGGTACATTATGCCATAAAACATTGATTTTAATTTCTAACAGTCCCTCCTTACACACCTAAAAGGTGTGTATAATACTGAAATCAATGAGTTCTTCATCTGAACTCTGCATAGTACATAACTCATATCAAAAACATACAATCAAAATGGAATGGTTCAATAGCCTCAACTTTACAAAAATACAAAAAATACTTTGACTGTGCTTAAACATAAAAGTGTTCCCTTGTGCATAACTTCTCGTGTTAACATTCAATATCATTCTTCAAAATGGCAGCAATGGCTCGGCATCAGAACATTTCTTCCTCCCTCCTTTCACAGAAACCTTTCCCACACCACGCTCAGTGTTAAGGCACTTGTTTTTACAAAGTGAAAAGAAACAAACCATTTTAAAATAGCAATGATTTATAAAACATGAGATCTACCATATTAGAATAGTGAAAACATAATAAAGAATAAATAAACTATCTTGGAATAAATGGATTCACTCCATTTTAGCATTTTAGTTTGCTCACTTCTTCACATGATTTCATAATTTAAAGTATCACATCAGCTGGACATTCATAGAACAATCTCATCATTTTCATCAATATCTGTATATGGGTCGTCTTGTTCTGCTAGCATTTGTAACCGTCTCCTCATGAGAAATGTACCCTCCCTCCTTTCATACCATTTAAGGTATGACAGTAATATGTTCTCTAGAAGAGGCCGTTGTGATCAATCGGTACGTTAGGACATGGAAATGCAACATCTAGGCCTCCCCTGGGCCCCCTATGCTATCCTTGTGCACTGTGGAGCCTAAACTCCCCCTGGGACTGGTCTCTTAGCCCTACTGGCTTTGGGGGTTTCGCCATGTTGATTAACTGCATAAAAAACATCACTGGCTGTGCTAGTGCACAGGTCCCAGTCCAATCCTGTGGCAAGACTGAGTACAAGGTTTTAGTTTCATCACTTGAAAGTTCCCACTTCAGTAGCTTTGGGTGGTCTGTTCTAATGATGTGATAAAATCCCTGAAATGGTGTGAAAACCAGTGGAATATCACCAACGCATTATACTAATTTATCTTCAATTCTGGGCTCCTTGAAGAACCATGCTAACCCCTTTAACAGTGTGTGGAACCTTGGGTGCCCGAGCATGTGATAATCACTCCCTCCTTTCACAAGGACTTTAAAAACAGAAGTGGTTTCTTTAATGGTTTGTAGTTCAATTCAGGAATGTTCACTCATGGCAGATATGTTTCTCCTTTTAAATAACGTCTCTAAATGTCAGGTCATCACTGATTAAATGGATGAGCATTAGGAGGTGGTGGCACTTGTCTTTTAAAACTCATACTCTGGTGCCGTGCGCTCCCTCTGAAGGGGCAAGTAAGATTTAAACATCTGCAGGGTGGGTTGAGCGACCCCTTCTCCCTGAACCATATTTGTTGTTGAAAATATGCACCATTAAAATGAGTGATCCAAGGCCCCGTATGTAGTACTCCCAATTATACTAGTTTTTCAAAATTACAATTTGCAATCGCTCTTTGCCCAGTGTCTTTTTAAAACTCTACATCTTGGACGACAAACAGATGTTGTTTCCACCTTAACAGTTCTCCTGAGGTAATATCCATGCTGCAATGGAGACATCAATACTTCAGATTGGAATACCTTCTTTGGCTTGGCTGTAGCTCGACCTTTAACATTTTCCATTCAAATAAAGATTTGTCTGCTTTCTATATTGTAACAAATTAAATCTTCCCCAAATTCTCACATGAATAAGAATCTCTATAAGAATAATTTGTTTATATGATGAAAAGATTGAATAATATGTTCTTCCCTCAGTGTGTTTTTAGGATTATTTTCTAATAAGAGTGTTTATGTGTAAACTCACTCACTCCCGTGTTCCTTCTCTCCCCCTCTGGTCGTCAAGCCACGACCCCCTCAGGTTCTGCTGGCCCGTGCCAACTCCTCTGGTCCTGTCCTCTCCTCTGTCCTGTCCTCTCCTCCGTCCTGTCCTCTCCTCTGTCCTGCCTTCTCCTTAGTCCATCCGCTCTTGAATCCTCCCGCTGTAACTCTTTCCAGTGGCCCAACTGCTTTGCATTTCATCTCCTCCTTTTCAGTCTCTACGCTGTTGCATGGAGGGCGTATTCCGCTCTCATGTCCCACACTCTGCTCTGGTGCCAAATCTCGTGGCTCAGTTTGGTCCTGATTGAGGGACCGATGAGAGTTTGCCTCTTTGTCAGCATGCTGGTTTGGTTCTGGATGCCTCAGGTGGAGATGGTTCTGGATGCCTCAGGTTGTTGTTGGTTCAGCTCGGGTTCTGTGTCTGTTCGATGGAGGAGGAGGAGGAGGAGGAGGAGGAGGAGGAGGAGGAGGAGGAGGAGGAGGAGGAGGAGGAGGAGGAGGAGTCTCCTGCGGTGAGGTCATTTGTCTGAAGATGGGGTCGTAGCAGTCTGACAGGCAGAGAGAGAGAGAGAGAGATCTCGGGACGCATTACCGATAGCTAATTCCAACACACTGAGGAAAAATATATCCAATCCTTTCTACTCCATTTTCCTAATCTTACTATCTGTCTTAGATGTTAAATGTCATCTAAACCCAATTCATGTCTACTAATGGTTATGCCATATCCCTAAACATTGCTTTCACCCACTGTAACATGGCTACTCCAAATAACTCTTTCAGGAAACCATCTTCTTCTATAAATTAAAAATATCTACATGTTTCAAGCACCACATATTTCACACACTATAAAAGAACGTCCCCATATTTTCTCCATTACTCTAAATCTCACTGTTATTTAGAACATTAGTAACTTTTGTGACTGGACATATCTGCAATGTCGCCACAATCTGCAGCTGGGGAGTTTGTACGTACAAAGCTGTGCTTGTGGGTTAGTAGCCAGTTTCTACTGTAATCATTTTCAATAAGTGTGCTCAGGTCACCGGTCGGTTGTCCATAAACTTAACAGGGTGTTTCTGGAACAGACTAAAACATGGATCCAGTGTATTTGGAGATTCCCCTAATCTGTAAATCCCCATCACTTCCATATCCCAACCACTTAAACCCATCTCATCATTTGATACAATAACTGCATATAGGGGTGAATCATCTTGATTGTAACCGCCTCACCTTTGGGACCGAGTATTTCTAACTCCTCCTCCTGTGGCTCAGCTGATCTTCTGGCTCTGGGGATAAGTGAAACCCTCTGAAACACAGCTGGAGTTCTGTTAGTGATGTGGGTATTATCTATGAGTGAACTAATGGATCATGTCTTACTTATTGTACTCCCCATCCAACCAGAAAGGTGCCAAGTGTAATGAGCACAATCAACAATGCTATTCTGACTCTCATCCCTAGGGGACCCCACCATTGCTTTGGCGTTGTTCTTGTCATCATCTCTATTTTCTCCATGGTTGTGTCAGTTACAGAATTTAAATAATGAGTACTATAATAACGTATACGAAAATTGGACTCTTTTAAAAAATAGGTTTTCACTTTAGTGTACAATCTATAGACAATTCGTCTTTTGAGCTGTTTCTGTCTTTATCTTATTTCTATTTATTGTTTTGTTCCAGCTCTGCCAAATCAGTCCTAACTCCCAATAATGTTCTGGAAGTTGCCGGTGAAGGGTGACCATATGTGAGGTGGTGTCAATTTGCTCCTTTGTCTTTACCTTTAAACCGGAGCTCGTGTGAAGTTCATTACAACTTCTCACTGTTCCGTCCACCGGGATCAGCTCACTTTGTGAACCCTCACCCATTCCCCTGGCCGAACAGGAGTCTCTTCTGGAGTCTCGTCTGGTATCTCTGGAGCTCTCCAGCCTGTGTAGACAAAACTTGGATAATATTACTCAGAGTTCTGACATATTCATCCCTTCTATTCGTCTAATATCTAAAACTGGACCACTCCCTCCTTGGAGGAGGCCCAGGCTTCGGCATACCTTTTGTCGTTATGAGAGCTATTATTAAATACATGTTATTATTCATTAACTACAACGTCACTGAAAGCAACATGTCTGTATAATCATGACACTCCCTCCTTTGAGCATAACATGCTCAATCAATATTGCAATGATTACCCTATTCTGCACAGGACATGTAAAACCCATAACGTTGCACAACATAAATATAACTTCTCCGTGTAGCCATAAGGTGTACAAAATATATCATATGATGTATGGCTTTCTGATGGTATACAAACATATTCACTCAAATCTGCCATTAGCACAAACATGTGTTTACTTGTTTCAGGAATGGCTTTTGTCCTGGTATTATGCATCATTGCTGCGTCGAAAACAATACCCCTGGTGTCGCTAATGCGTCTCAATAACTCTAGGATTAGAGCATTGGTTGATACCGCTGAACAAACATATGATAAAATAATATTTCTCCAAACTAGAGGGAAAATACGAACTATTCTCACCGAGGGAGACATGCATGAAGGGCTGGTGCCCCTCACTCTAAATGAGGTATTGCCTTACGCACCACATTATAAATCAGTAAAGTCACTCAAGAATAAATAAATAAAACTGATTCTTGAAACTGTTGTAAAAACCCTACAACTTCTTCATCCAAGCTCTCAATCAGTGTTATGTTATTTAATCTGCAGCTTATTGCCTTAAAACACATACTTCAGAGCGATTATAAAATTGTGTTTATGAGAATAATGTCATCTGACTCCAAAAATCACATAATTATTTACTAAAAAACTACACTTCCACTAACACAGCCCCGGTCTTCTGACGGGTCCATCTATGTACTGGCTGGAGAATGTTGGGCCAGTCTCTGTCGCTCCGTCTCTGTTCTCCCGCCAACAGTCACTCTCTAGTTCTGCTGGTTCTTGTTGACTTCACTGGTTTGAGACAAGCGACCCTATCGGACACCTCCCTTTGTAGCCAGACTTCACCACAGCAGAATCGAGTTTCTGTTTTCAGGTCTCAACAGCTCCACGTCAGGTGTATCGCCGCCCCTTGAACTGCAGTCGGTGTAAACAGGAGGTAAGGATCCTCCGTCTTGGGAGAGTACTAGGTTTCCGTCTTCATATTTTGGGTGGAACCCCATCGTCTTGACCTCACTAGCTGTGTGGACACCATAGTTTTCTGTGTGGGGGAACAACATCACTCGTAATCTCTTTCCTTCTCATAACTACAAAAATAGTCTGCTAAATGTTCTACTATGTTTTATGCTTTGTGTAAATGCAATATGCTACTCACTGTCATGTTTTACATTAAACCTCTCCCTCCTGTGGTGACAGATATGGCTCAATGTAGCTGGATTTCAAAATACCCTTGTGCTGAAGATGCATCACCTGGTGGTCTGGTCCTCTGAGCTTCCTCATTGTTGTGGTTGATGCCAGGGTGTCAGTGGCATTTGGGTCATGTTTGGCACCCCTGTTCGCCTTTGACATCTCTGGACCCCCTGCCTCCGTCGTAAACCTCCCCGGGGTATCTGCATGGAGGGCCGTTGTTTGGTGCAATGTTCTGCGGACACTCTCTGGACCAATGTGTCAGCTGACCACATTTGTAGCAGCCTTCATCTGTTCTTCGTCTTGATCGTGGCTCTCCTCCTCTGCCACTTTGTCTTCCTCGGAATTTTTATTCTGCACCTGAATCTCTGGCACCTCCCGAGCTTGAATTGTTGGAGGTGTCTGCCCTGCCTTCTCTGGAAGTTTCCCCTCCCTTCTCCTTGTCTTGTTCCTACAAGCTACGGTGTCTTTTGTTTTTTCTGCTATGTCTTCCCTCACTGGCAGGTCTGCTACTCGGACCTCATTTATGCTGTGTGCCAATAGGCTGGCATATTCCAGGTGGAGTATCAGACTTGTAAGTCTTATAAATCTTTCTTCAGCTTCCCTCCATATAGTTAGCTGTTGGAGGCATTGTTCGTGCTCATAGTCGAGCACTGCTCTTCTATGGGCTTTGGTTGGTCCAGGTTGATCATCTGCTGGAACCAGTCCTCTTGTTTGCCACCGTTCCAACAGTGTCTCTATTTGGTTCCATGTCTTCTGTCTTTTCATTGGAAAGGTTAAAGCATCTGATCTGATTTTTACCCTTTCCTTAATATCTGCAGTTGAGCCTGACTCTGCTTCTGGTCTCAACTTAGTTTCTTTCGGTGACATGCTCTCTTCCTATTCGAATGAATATTATTAAGTTAGCAAACATTGAAACACTAATCATCTGACTAGCACCTTCGTTCCTGATAAATAATATCCTATGTCACCCGAACTTAACTTGAAATCTGAGTGTTTTCTTTTTTTATAAAATATTAATAAAGTAAATTAAAAGATACAAATTATGTAAATTTTTTAAATCTGAAATGTTGAATAAAAATGGTACAGTGTATCGTTTTGACTTTGAGATATGCTAATCTAAATCCTGTGTACAGTCAATCAATTGGTGTTTGAATATTCTACAGTGTAGTTTGAAAGTCTATTATGTCTTATAATTAGAAACCACTTTGTAATTCTATCCTGGCGATTGGCGCATGTGTTCATTCATAACACTTAAAATCAAGAATAATTCTGTATTACCAACAGAGTGCGCGGTTGTAATTTCCAGCTCAATCCACTAGGGATAGCTGTTGCAAAACTGACATCTTTTTAACAAGTAGCTTATTTCCTTAAAAATGGGAAGAAAATTAGAATATGGTTAAACAACACAGCCCACAACCGCCAAAACACACTTGTAAACAAGAATATCTCAAATAAACCGAAGCAGAAATACTTCCAAAACCAGACTCCTACAAATACCAAGCTTCCCACGGTAAGATAACCTGTCTATTTTATAGTTCCAACTCTGCCAAGAGATATGGTTTGTCCTTCTCAATATGGAGTGCCTCGCCTCATGTGAGTGCGACTGAGTGTGTAAAAACAAACAGAGTACTTTCAATTAGCATTTCACGAAATGGCGACTTCCGTGTGTCTTATTTTCAGCATGAGGGCAAAACAAGATGGCAACTGATTTTCCAACCTTTAACCTGAAGAACAAAGGGATTTGATAACACACCTCCTGTCTCTCACAGGGGTGGTTCATTGGAGTCCTGCGGGAGTCACGAGGGTGGCAAAGAGGAGGCAAATCCTACTCTGATTTGAGCTAAGTATCACTGGTGTCTTATTCTTATTTTTCTTTTGTTTAGCTTTCTAGCCCCTCAGGCTATAATCATGTGTATTTTCTCCATTCCTGTTCATGTGTCTTCTCGCAGTTATCACTGGCCCCGTGTATCTCCTAATCGCTACAACCGGCCCGCTCTCGTCTATCCCACGTGCTCCACTGAGATCCAGCACCTAGTTTCAGGCGGCCTGTGGAACTGCCAGTCAGCTGTTCCTCAGGCTGACTTCATCTCTGGCTCCGCCTCCCTGCAGACCCTGCTGCTCTCTCCACAGCATGCTCCTTCTCCCATACACCCAGACCCCCTGGCAGAGGAGGGGGCACTGGTCTCCTGCTCTCTCCACAGCATGCTCCTTCTCCCATACACCCAGACCCCCTGGCAGAGGAGGGGGCTCTGGTCTCCTGCTCTCTCCCACATGGAGCTTCTCCCATACACCCAGACCCCCTGGCAGAGGAGGGGGCTCTGGTCTCCTGCTCTCTCCCACATGGAGCTTCTCCCTCTTCAAGCTTCCTAACTTCACTCCTTCCACCTCTGAACTCCATGCCGTCACAGTGACCCATCCTATACAATGACCCCTTGTTGTTCTCTCCCGTCCACCAGGCGCCTTGGGGGACTTCCTGGAGGACTTAGATCCTCTCTCCCGTCCACCAGGCGCCTTGGGGGACTTCCTGGAGGACTTCCTGGAGGACTTAGACCCTCTCTCCCGTCCACCAGGCGCCTTGGGGGACTTCCTGGAGGACTTAGATCCTCTCTCCCGTCCACCAGGCGCCTTGGGGGACTTCCTGGAGGACTTCCTGGAGGACTTAGATCCTCTCTCCCGTCCACCAGGCGCCTTGGGGGACTTCCTGGAGGACTTAGATCCTCTCTCCCGTCCACCAGGCGCCTTGGGGGACTTCCTGGAGGACTTCCTGGAGGACTTAGATCCTCTCTCCCGTCCACCAGGCGCCTTGGGGGACTTCCTGGAGGACTTAGATCCTCTCTCCCGTCCACCAGGCGCCTTGGGGGACTTCCTGGAGGACTTCCTGGAGGACTTAGATCCTCTCCTCTCACACATCCCGCTGTACTTCTCGGAGACTTCGACCTCCAGACGGGGAAGATAGACGAACTAACATCTCTGTTAACCACCTTTGCTTTCTCACTGTCTCCGTCCCCACCGACTCATAAAGCTGGCAGTGTCCTTGATCTCATGTCCTCAAGGACCTGCACTACTTCTAACCTCTCTGTGAACCCGCTCCACACCTCCGATCACTTCTTCATTTCATTCTCTCTACCCCTCTCCAAACATAACAAACTAATCTCTTCTCATCCTGCACCTGTCCGCCGTAACCTCCGTTCCCTCTCCCCCTCTACCTTCGCCTCCTCGGTGCTCTCAGCCCTCCCTTCCTCTGACTCCTTCCCTCTCCCCCTCTACCTTGGCCTCCTCGGTGCTCTCAGCCCTCCCTTCCTCTGACTCCTTCCCTCTCCCCCTCTACCTTTGCCTCCTCGGTGCTCTCAGCCCTCCCTTCCTCTGACTCCTTCCCTCTCCCCCTCTACCTTCGCCTCCTCGGTGCTCTCAGCCCTCCCTTCCTCTGACTCCTTCCCTCTCCCCCTCTACCTTTGCCTCCTCTGTGCTCTCAGCCCTCCCTTCCTCTGACTCCTTCCCTCTCCCCCTCTACCTTCGCCTCCTCGGTGCTCTCAGCCCTCCCTTCCTCTGACTCCTTCCCTCTCCCCCTCTACCTTCGCCTCCTCGGTGCTCTCAGCCCTCCCTTCCTCTGACTCCTTCCCTCTCCCCCTCTACCTTCGCCTCCTCGGTGCTCTCAGCCCTCCCTTCCTCTGACTCCTTCCAACTGCTGCCTCCACACTCTGCTGCAGAAACTCTCCTCTCTACTCTCTCCTCTTCTCTGGACTCTCTCTGTCCTCTCACATCCTCTCTGGACTCTCTCATCCTTTCTGTCCTCTCTCCTCTTCTCTGGACTCTCTCTGTCCTCTCACATCCTCTCTGGACTCTCTCATCCTTTCTGTCCTCTCTCCTCTTCTCTGGACTCTCTCTGTCCTCTCTCATCCTCTCTGTCCTCTCTCATCCTCTCTGGACTCTCTCTGTCCTCTCTCATCCTCTCTGTCCTCTCTCATCCTCTCTGGACTCTCTCTGTCCTCTCTCATCCTCTCTGGACTCTCTCATCCTTTCTGTCCTCTCTCATCCTCTCTGGACTCTCTCTGTCCTCTCTCATCCTTTCTGTCCTCCCTCCTCTTCTCTGGACTCTCTCTGTCCTCTCTCATCTTCTCTGGACTCTCTCTGTCCTCTCACATCCTCTCTGTCCTCTCTCATCCTCTCTGGACTCTCTCATCCTTTCTGTCCTCCCTCCTCTTCTCTGGACTCTCTCTGTCCTCCCTCCTCTTCTCTGGACTCTCTCATCTTCTCTGGACTCTCTCTGTCCTCCCTCCTCTTCTCTGGACTCTCTCTGTCCTCTCTCATCTTCTCTGGACTCTCTCTGTCCTCTCTCATCCTTTCTGTCCTCTCTCATCCTCTCTGGACTCTCTCTGTCCTCTCTCATCCTCTCTGTCCTCTCTCATCCTCTCTGTCCTCTCTCATCCTCTCTGGACTCTCTCTGTCCTCTCTCATCCTCTCTGGACTCTCTCTGTCCTCTCACATCTCGGCCGGCTCGTCAGTCCCCTCCTGCTCCCTGGCTAAATGACGCACTGCGTGCTAATAGAACCGTCCTTCGGGCAGCAGAGCGGAAACGGTGGAAATCCAAACACCGTGACGACCTCCTAACCTATCAGGCTCTCCTCTCCTCTTTCTCTGCTTCCATCTCTCAGGCAACAAGCACTTTCTTTCAAGACAAGATCCAATCTTCCTATTCCAATCCCAATCAACTATTTTCCATCTTCTCCACCCTCTTGGACCCCCCAAAGCCCCTCCCCCCTCCTCCCTCTTGGACCCCCCAAAGCCCCTCCCCCCTCCTCCCTCTTGGACCTCCCAAAGCCCCTCCCCCCTCCTCCCTCTTGGACCTCCCAAAGCCCCTCCTCCCTCTTGGACCTCCCAAAGCCCCTCCCCCCTCCTCCCTCTTGGACCCCCCAAAGGGGACCACCTTCTGGATCCGCACCGTCTGGTTTCAAGGCAGGTCACTCCACAGAAACTGCCCTCCTTGCTGTCTCTGAGGAACTGCACACTAAGCAGCCTCCCTCTCCTCTGTCCTCATCCTGTTGGACCTGTCTGCTGCATTCCACACGGTGAACCATCAGATCCTCCTTCACTCTCCAAGAACTTGGAGTTTCAGGCTCTGCACTTTCCCTCCTCACCTCATACCTCAAAGACCGCACCTACAGGGTACTTGGAGAGGGTCCTGAGTCCGACCCTTGTCAATTAACTACAGGGGTCCCTCAGGGCTCTGTTCTTGGTCCCCTCCTCTTCTCCCTGTACACAAACTCGCTCGGATCTGTCATTAGCCCGCATGGTTCTTCATACCACTGCTACGCTGACGACACCCAATGAGTCCTGCCCTTCCCCCGCTCAGAGACCCAGGTCGTCGCTCGCATCTCTGCTCGTCCAGCTGACATCTCTCAGTGGATGTCTGCTCACCACCTCAAGCTCAACCTCGACAAAACTGAACTGCTTTTCCTTCCGGGAAAAGATTGTCCCTCTCTCGACCTGACCATCAACATCGGCCCCTCTGTTGTTTCCCCGACTCAGACTGCAAGGACTCTGGGTGAGACCCTGGATAACAACCTGTCCTTCACTGCAAACATCGCTGCTGCAGATACACGCTTTTCAACATCAGGAAGATACGTCCCCAGCTGACCCAGAAATCGACGCAGGTTCTGGTCCAGGCTCTCGTCACCTCACGCCTAGACTACTGCAACTCCCTCCTGGCTGGTCTCCCTGCATGTGCCATCCCACCTCTGCAGCTCACCCAGAATGCAGCGGCTCGTCTGGTCTTCAACCTTCCTAAATGTTCCACACCACGCCGCTCCTCCGCTCCCTCCACTGGCTTCCGATAACTGCTAGAATCCACTTCCAGACCCTGGTGCTTGGTACCATGCTGCGAATGGATCTGGCCCTTCCTACATCCAGGACATGGTTAAACCGTGCACCCAGCACGTGCACTCCGCTCTGCATCAGCCAGACGGCTCGCTGCACCCTCGCTGCGAGGGGGACCCAAGCTCCATCAGCAGGAACACGTGGGTTTGCTGTCCTGGCTCCAAGATGGTGGAATGAGCTCCCATTGACATCAGGACAGCAGAAAGCTCACACACCTTCCGGCGCAGACTGAAAACTCATCTCTTTCGACTCCACCTCGAGCGATAGAATGACTAACAAAGAACTGCTAACAGAGCACTTATATACTAATAAAGGACTGGCTTACCTAAAGCCAGTTGAGCAGCACTTGAAACGATTGGCTCTTTGAAACCTGATGTTCTTTATGATTCTGTTTTCCTCAAGGTTGTGTCTTCCTGGTCGAATGTACTTATTGTGAGTCGCTTTGGATAAAAGCGTCAGCTAAATGCAATGTAATGCAATGTAATGGTTTAAATAATGGCGGGGCAATCTTGTCAAGAAAATTCAACACAAAACAACACTGCAGTTTAAAATAACATTTCTATCTAGTTTACTATGAACAAATGGGCTTTATCTTATTGATATCATCACTTAAAGTTAGGAACCCTTTACGCTTAAGCCATAAACTTATCTGTGTAATATTTGACTTTATAGTCAACTGCTGCCATTTAGACACGCTAGGTGGATGTAGTATGGGAACCAATCAGCGACTATTAAATGACCGTCGTCAATTTAACGTAATGCTGTCGTAACCCCAAATACTGTATTCCACCCGCAATATCTTGGTTGAAAATAGAACAGTTATGACCACTGATAAAGGCTTACACCTTAATCAAGCCTTTTCCTCAAAAAAGGACTTTTTTAAAACAGTTCTCAACTGTTTTCGACTAGCACTGTCTTCAGTTACTCAACTCTAAGTTGACTCGCTATGCCTTGTTGGTTTTCAATTACTTGGCCCGTAACCAACTCGCTATGTCTCATAGATCTTAACAATTATCGTTAAATGGACATATATATCCTTACGTCATAGGCTAACTAACTACTAACGTAACAAGAGACACCTACATGAAAACGCAACAAGACACCTATCCAAAGTACAATGACCACACACATTTATAGTTAAAATACTAACACACACAAATTAGTAGCATGCAGGGTTAAATGTAAGAAAAAGAAGAAATATGAACTCACCCTGCTTGCGACAAAGCAACGCCCCAAGGTATATAATTGTTATTGTTATAAATGTGGTTGTTTTAACATTAATTTAGGCAGTCTCTCAGGAGTCCAACTTACCAGACACACACTCCTATTGTTCCCTATGTAATCTATTGAAGATTTTGAATAAACAGGTACTTCTTTACCTTTCTGTATTGGGCCCGAGTGTATGTCTGCCAGCATTGTTCAAACTCCTTTGAAAACTGCAACCGCTCTCCCGGTGTCACGAGATCACGTCGGGGTCATTCCAAATGTTATGCTGTGTTCGTTATTCTCGCGTCCAGGAGAGAAGCTTAAAAAGGAGACTAAATGGAGTCTCTGAGAAGGTTCAAAATTGGTACTTTAATTAATAAAAAGCGCGGTAATGTTACAAGCAGGATATTGTTCAGTCAGAAGATAAAGTCTGCAGCATTCCTCTCCCTGTGATGGCCGTGCAGAAGAAAGCCTCCAAGCCTTCGTCCTTCCCGCTTGCTGGCTGTTCGCTCCTCCTCTCTGGGAGCTGTAGTGACGTAGGGGACTCCCCCCTCGTTCGTGTCCGATATCGCGTTAAACAGAGGATTTCGACATTTTATATTCATTGCTTACTTCCACATGCCTTTTCTCCTCCTTATCTCTTTCATAACTTTATATGTAACACATGTTAACGGCGTCAATAGCCACTTTAATGATACTAATGGGCAGTCGTCCCAGATGTCGTCATGACGGATTTTCAGAATAAAAGCTTGGTATTGAGAACTTCCGGGTTTTTCCAGAATAAAATAGCATTTAAACTGACGGTATGTTTAAGGTACATTATGCCATAAAACATTGATTTTAATTTCTAACAATATGTGTCGTCGTTTGATGTCTATGTCTGGACCGCTGCGTAAAAAGGAGGGTTTCTGCCCCATTACTTCTCTTCTTACTTCTATAAGAATAAAACACGGAAGACGGAGATCTCTTTTTGTCCCCCTCTTCTCCCCGCTGCAGCCTAGCAGTTGATCTCAGAGCACGCTCCCCTCTCCTGCAGGGAGAACAACTATATTTATATACTTTATATAGGTTGATACAGTAGCCCCTTTTTTAGTTGTTATAGATGTTGCTATCTGTTTTGTGTAGCGTGGTTCTACAAGCAAGTCAATGCATTCATTGGGTGGTATCAGAGAGTTACACGGGTCTGTAAATGCAATGAAAACAATTGGCCACAGCAAATCATTTATATTAAACATGTAATTTTTACTTTTGAATACTTTAGTACAAAGGATGTCTTGAATAATTTAAGTGATATATGTGTACACATATAAATCATTAGTCAAAACAGCGCTACATTTGATTTAATTAAAAGGTATAATATGTGGTAAACTGAAGAGCCCTTTGGGAGCCGAAAGAGCCGGCTCTTCTTGCTGAGCCGAATGATCCGGCTCAGCAAGAAGAGCCGGAATTCCCATCACTAGAACAATGACTTCTTCTGCGAGGATTTATAAAAGCAGCTGGAATCCCTTAAGTTGCTATTGGATAAAAAAAATTAGGAAACGCCCCTATAGGAAACGCCTCCTTGCTGCGGTCTGCAGCCAGACCCATCTCCTTAATTCAGGAGTTTACTTGATTGACAGAAAAAGCGACCTATCGCTTTCCAGTCTGTTAACCCAGAATGCAAAGCGATAGGAAATCAGTCAAGTGCCGGGAAAACTCAAATTAAGTTAAAGAGACAAGAGACAAGAGACAAGAGACAAAATGAGTGCGGGACCGAGCAAGAAGCTAAAGACAAACCACTTCCACCAGAATGGGAGGAAGGACATGTCGTTGTGATTTCACATTCAAAGGTTATTTGCCTTATGTGTAAAGCAAGCGTCGCTCTGCCAAAGAAAGGTACCGTGGAGAGGCATTATCGGAGTGTTCACAAGGCAGCGACTTCCCTCCGAGTAGCGAGTTGAGAAAGAGAAAGGTCGTGTATTATTGCTACACACACATTATCTCGCAGTCTTAGTGTCGCCAACTCGTTTCTAACATGCAAAAAGACAAAACAAATGCGTCTATGGTCGGTGTATTTTTGATCTTTCCAATCGAGACGAGATCTCTCCCCCGTCTGTGTGCGAGGGGGCGGGGCAGTTTACACACACGCGGCTGCGACATGCAGCGACATGCAGCGACATGCAGCAACACACACACACACACACACACACACACACACACACACGCGGCTGCTACTCGCAGCAACACACACACACACACACACACACACACACACACACAAACACACACACACACACACAGCTGCTCCATGCAGCAACACACACACATACACACACACACACACACACACACACACACAGCTGCTCCATGCAGCAACACACACACACACGCAGCTGCTCCATGCAGCAACACACACACACACACACACACACACGCAGCTGCTACATGCAGCAACACACACACAGCTGCTCCATGCAGCAACACACACACACACACACACACACACACACACACACAAACACACACACACACACAGCTGCTCCATGCAGCAACACACACACATACACACACACACACACACACACACACACACACACACACACACACACAGCTGCTCCATGCAGCAACACACACACACACACACACACACACACACACAGCTGCTACTCGCAGCAACACACACACACACACACACACACACGCAGCTGCTACATGCAGCAACACACACACGCAGCTGCTACATGCAGCAACACACACGCAGCTGCTCCATGCAGCAACACACACACACACACACACACACACACACACACACACACAGCTGCTCCATGCAGCAACACACGGCGGAGATGGCGGAGAGAAGAGCTCCAAGGTGGTTAAATGTTACCCGTCTCGAGGTGGACGATGCTCGTTGCAATAAGTGTTCAGCGTGTGAGGGCGGCAACACGAGCAGTGTGTCTAAACATGTATCCAAAGCGCTCCACATCCAGACGGAGGAAGCACCGGGTTCCACTGTCTCTCCAGCAGCTCTGTAGCCCGTCCAGAGGACCGTCTCCACGTCAGGTGTTCTGCTAGCAGCAACACACGGAGCTAACTCCACGATACAAGCACGGGTTAATGATGAGAGGAAACTGAGTGCCTCTTTAGTTTGTTAAAGTCTCAGCTGTTCTGTTCACAGTTCTGTCTTCACATTATTTATACCATTTGTTAAAACACTGTTGTTTCTTTTGATGTGAAATATTATTGATTTAATTAATAAAAAGCAATGTTAGTTTTGTTAGTTTAATAATATATGTATTTTTGAATCAAGTATTCGTCTTCATTGTCTTGCTAGTTTCCACATGCCTGAAACAGCCTCAAGCTACATCTGAGAGTTGATGCTAAGTCAGAGCGCTTGAGGAACTGTGCAAGGCGTACAGGAATAGTCCGAATAGTCGATTAATGGTTTCATTAATCGACACATGAATGGATTATCAGATTAGTCCTGTTCCTGCAGGTTCCAGGTCCTCCTCACAGAGGAGCACTTAGTCCTGTTCCTGCAGGTTCCAGGTCCTCCTCACAGAGGAACACTTAGTCCTGTTCCTGCAGGTTCCAGGTCCTCCTCACAGAGGAACACTTAGTCCTGTTCCTGCAGGTTCCAGGTCCTCCTCACAGAGGAACACTTAGTCCTGTTCCTGCAGGTTCCAGGTCCTCCTCACAGAGGAGCACTTAGTCCTGTTCCTGCAGGTTCCAGGTCCTCCTCACAGAGGAGCACTTAGTCCTGTTCCTGCAGGTTCCAGGTCCTCCTCACAGAGGAGCACTTAGTCCTGTTCCTGCAGGTTCCAGGTCCTCCTCACAGAGGAGCACTTAGTCCTGTTCCTGCAGGTTCCAGGTCCTCCTCACAGAGGAACACTTAGTCCTGTTCCTGCAGGTTCCAGGTCCTCCTCACAGAGGAACACTTAGTCCTGTTCCTGCAGGTTCCAGGTCCTCCTCACAGAGGAGCACTTAGTCCTGTTCCTGCAGGTTCCAGGTCCTCCTCACAGAGGAGCACTTAGTCCTGTTCCTGCAGGTTCCAGGTCCTCCTCACAGAGGAACACTTAGTCCTGTTCCTGCAGGTTCCAGGTCCTCCTCACAGAGGAACACTTAGTCCTGTTCCTGCAGGTTCCAGGTCCTCCTCACAGAGGAGCACTTAGTCCTCTTCCTGCAGGTTCCAGGTCCTCCTCACAGAGGAGCACTTAGTCCTGTTCCTGCAGGTTCCAGGTCCTCCTCACAGAGGAGCACTTAGTCCTGTTCCTGCAGGTTCCAGGTCCTCCTCACAGAGGAGCACTTAGTCCTGTTCCTGCAGGTTCCAGGTCCTCCTCACAGAGCAACACTCCTGTATGCCTTATACACACATGACTGCTCTCCCACCTACCCTTCAAACACCATCATTAAATATGCAGACGACACCACTGTCATCGGGCTCGTCTCAGGAGGTGATGAGACAGCCTATAGAGAGGAGGTCCGTAAACTGACGGAGTGGTGCGCGGTCAACAACCTACTGCTTAACTCCATAAAAACGAAAGAAATCATTATCGATTTCAGGAGAACAAGCATAGACCACGCCCCCCTCTACATTAATGGGGACTGTGTAGAGAGGGTGCCTTCATTTCAATTCCTGGGAGTCCACATCTCCCAGGAGCTCACCTGGTCCACAAACACCACGGCAGTGATAAAGAAGGCCCAGCAGCGACTGTACTTCCTGAGACTGCTCAGAAAGAACCATCTGAATCAGAAGCTGCTGGTGACCTTCTATCGCTCGACAGTTGAGAGCGTCCTCACATACTGCATCTCTGCTTGGTATGCAGGGTGCTCGGCTGCCGACAGGAAGGCTCTGCAGAGGGTCATTAACACGGCCCAGAGGATTACTGGCTGCCCTCTGCCCTCCCTGGAAGACATCACCAGGTCTCGCTGCCTCAGGAGGACCAGTTCCATCCTGAAGGACTCATCCCACCCAGCCGTCATCTGTTCGACCTGCTGCCCTCGGGCCGGCGCTACCGTTCACTGAAAGCCCGCACCTCCAGACTCACAAACAGTTTCTTCCCATGGGCCATTAGGACATTAAACACACAAAAATAACTCCCCACATCCCCACTGTGCAATAATCCTGGTCTGTTTTTATGTATACTGTAATATTTATCATATATATATATTTTATCATAATTCTATTTTATTCATCTATTTATTTATGTATTAATCCTGGTCATCTACTTGACGATCCGAAGCTGTGTGCACTACTTGCTGGTCGTAACTGTCAGACCTTTTATTTTGTGTCTTAATATGTCTGTTTTTAAAGCACTCGCTGGAGCAGCAACCATGAATCTCGTTGTATATATGTACAATGACAATAAAAGCTTTTGAATTGAATTGAATCCTGAAGTGGGCTCAGCTGAAGCAGTGAATCCACATCCTGAAGTGGGCTCAGCTGAAGCAGTGAATCCACATCCTGAAGTGGGCTCAGCTGAAGCAGTGAATCCACATCCTGAAGTGGGCTCAGCTGAGGCAGTGAATCCACATCCTGAAGTGGGCTCAGCTGAAGCAGTGAATCCACATCCTGAAGTGGGCTCAGCTGAAGCAGTGAATCCACATCCTGAAGTGGGCTCAGCTGAAGCAGTGAATCCACATCCTGAAGTGGGCTCAGCTGAAGCAGTGAATCCACATCCTGAAGTGGGCTCAGCTGAAGCAGCAAAAGAGTGAAAAGTGACTTCATTAAACCAGGAGTTAAACTTGAAGCTGCAGTCGAATGAAGACCATGT